>NW_028227347.1:63869-137235 GCF_978045245.1 Mus caroli
AATGAGAAAAATCACACTGTATTACCCAGAATATGGTAAGAAATACTTAAAAACCTGGAAAATTAAAAATTCACACTGAAGGACGTGGAATATGGCAAGAAAACCTGAAAAACATGGAAATGAGAAAATCACACTGTAAGACCCAGAATATAACGAAAAAACCTGAAAAACGTGGAAAATAAAAAATTCACACTGAAGGACCCGGAATATGTCGAGAAACCCTGAAAAACGTGAAAATTAAAAATTCACACTGAAGGACCCGGAATATGTCGAGAAAACCTGAAAAACGAGGAAAATTAAAACCTCACACTGAAGGATCCCGAATATGGCCAGAAAACCTGAAAAAGTTTAAAAATGATAATAATCACACTGTAGGACCCAGAATTGCGAAAAAATTTGTAAAAAGTCCTAAATGAGAAAATCACACTGTAGGACCCAGAATATGGCGAGAAACCCTGAAAAAAGTAGAAAATTAAAAACTCACACTGAAGGACCCCGAATATGGAGAGAAAACCTGAAAAAGGTGGAAAATGAGATAATCACAGTGTAGAACCAAGAATATGCCACGAAACCCTGAAAAACGTGGAAAATTAAAAATATACACAATAGGACCCAGAATATGGCGAGAAAACCTGAAAAAATTAGAAAATTAAAAACTCACACTGAAGGACCCAAAATATGGCGAGGAACCCTGAAAGGTGGAAAATGAGAAATCACAGTGATTAACGAAAAAACTTGAAAAACGTCGAAAATGAGAAAATCACCGTGGAGGACCCAGAATATGCCTAGAAACACTGAATATATGAAAATTAAAAATTCACACTGTATTTCCCAGAATATGGCAAGAAATACTAAAAAACGTGGAAAAGTAAAAATTCACACTGAAGGACCTGGAATTTGGCAAGAAAACCAGAAAAACAAGGAAAATTAAAAATTCACACTGAAGGACACAGAATATGGCGAAAAACCCTGAAAAAAGTAGAAAATTAAAAGCTCACACTGAAGGACCACAAATATGGCGAAAAAAACCTTAAAAAGGTGGAAAATGAGAAAACCACACTGTAGGACCTAGAATTACGAAAAAACTTGAAAAACTAGGAAATTAGAAACTCACACTGAAGGACCCCGAATATGGGGAGAAAACCTGAAAAAGGTGGAAAATGAGAAAATCACACTGTAGGAACCAAAATTGCGAAAAAACTTGAAAACCGTCGAAAATAAAAAAAAAAAATCACACTGTAGGACCCAGAATATGCCGAGAAACCCTTGAAAAACTTGGAAAAATGAAATACACGCTGTAGGAACCAGAATATATTGAGAAACCCTGAAAAAGTAGAAAATCAAAAACTCACACTGAAGGACCCCAAATACGGGGAGAAATCCTGAAAAACGTGGAAATGAGAAAATCACACTCTAGGACCAAGAATATGACGAAAAAATCTGAAAAACGAGGAAAATTAAAAATTCACACTGAAGGACCGGGAATATGGCAAGAAAACCTGAAAAACGAGGAAAATTAAAAACACAAACTGAAGGACCCGGAATATGGCGAGAAAACATGAAAAACATGGAAAATTAAATATTCACACTGAAGGACCCAGAATATGCTGAGAAAACCTGAAAAAGTTGGATAATGAGCATTTCACAGTGTAGGACACAGAACATGACGAAAAAAAACTTAAAAACGTTTAAAATTAAAAATTCACACTGTAGGACCAGAATATGGCGAGAAACCCAGAGAAACGTGGAAAAATTAAAAATCACACTGTAGGACACAGAATATGGCGATTAACCCTGTAAAAAGTAGAATATTAAAAACTCACACTGAAGTACCCCCGAAAATGGCAAGAAAACCTGAAAAAGGTGGAAAATGAGAAAATCACACTGTAGGATCCAGAATTGTGAAACAAAAAACTTGAAAAATGTCAAAAATGAGAAAATCACACTGTAGGACCCAGAATAGGCCGAGTAACCCTGAAAAACGTGGAAAATTAAAAATACACGCTGTAGGACCCAGAATATGGCAAGAAACCCTGAAAGAATTAGAAAATTAAAAACTCACACTGAAGGACCCGGAATATGGCGAGAAAACCTGAAAAAGGTGGAAAATGAGAAAATCACACTGTAGGACCAGAATTGCAAAACAAAAAACTTGAAAAATATCAAAAATGAGAAAATCACACTGTAGGACCCAGAATATGCCGAGAAACCCTGAAAACGTGGAAAATTAAAAATATACGCTGGGGGAACCAGATTATGGCGAGAAACCATGAAAAAATTGGACAATGAAAATTCTCACTGTATTACCCAGAATATGGCAATCAACCCTGAAAAAAGTAGATAACTATAAACTCACACTGATGGACCCGGAATATGGCGAGAAAACCTGAAAAAGGTGGAAAATGAGAAAATCACACTGTAGGACCAGAATTGCAAAACAAAAAACTTGAAAAATGTCAAAAATGAGAAAATCACACTGTAGGACCCAGAATAGGCCGAGTAACCCTGAAAAACGTGGAAAATTAAAAATACACGCTGTAGGACCCAGAATATGGCAAGAAACCCTGAAAGAATTAGAAAATTAAAAACTCACACTGAAGGACCCGGAATATGGCGAGAAAACCTGAAAAAGGTGGAAAATGAGAAAATCACACTGTAGGACCCAGAATTACGAAAAAACTTTAAAAACGTGGAAAATGAGAAAATCACTCTTCAGGACCCAAAATATGCCAAGAAACCGTGAAAAACGTGAAAATTAAAAATTCACACTGTCAGACCCACATTATGGCGAGAAACCTTGAAAAAAATTGGACAATAAAAATTCACACTGTATTACCCAGAATACGGCCAGCAACCCTGAAAAAAGTAGATAACTATAAACTCACACTGATGGACGAGGATATGGCTAGAAAACATGAAAAAGGTGGAAAATGAGAAAATCACACTGCAGGACCCAGAATATGCTGAGAATCCCTGAAAATCGTGGAAAATTAAAAATTCACACTGAAGGACCCGGAATTTGGCGAGAAAACCTGAAAAACGAGGAAAATTAAAAATTCACACTGTATTACCCAAAATATGGGGAGAAATACTGAAAAACGTGGAAAATTAAAAATTCACACTGCAGGACCTGGAATATGGCAAGAAATCCTGAAAAACTTGGAAACGAGAATATCACACTGTAGGACCCAGAATATGATGAAAAAACCTGGAAAACGTGGAAAATTAAAAATTCACACTGAAGGAATCAGAATATGGCGAGAAAACCTGAAAAAACGAGGAAAATTAAAAACTCACACTGTAGGACCTAGATTATGGCGAGATAACCTGAAAAAGGTGGAAAATGAGAAAATCACATGTAGGACCCAGAATTGTGAGAAAACCTGAAAAAGGTTGAAAACGAGAAAATAACACTGCAGGAGCCAGAATATGCTGAGAAAACCTGAAAAACATTGAAAATTAAATATTCACACTATAGGACCCTGAATATGGCGAGAAACACTGAAAAAGGAAAAAAACGAGAAAATCACACTGTAATAATCAGAATATGACGAAATAACTTAAAAACGTGGAAAATTTAAAATTCACACTGTAGTACCCAGAATATGGCAAGAAAACCTTAAAAACTAGAAATTAAAAAACTCACACTGAAGGACCCCAAATATGGCGAGAAAACCTGAAAAACATGGAAATGAAAAAATCACACTGTAGAACCAGATTATGACGAAGAAACCTGAAAAATGTGGAAAAATAAAAATTCACCCTCAAGGACCCGGATATAGCGAGCAAAACTGAAAAATGAGGAAAATTAAAATCTCACACTGAAGGACCCAGAATATGGCAAGAAAACCTGTAAAACCTAGAAAATTAAATATTCACACTGGAGGACACAGAATATTTTGAGAAACTGTAAAATCTTGAAAATTAAAAATTCACTCTAAAGGACCAGAATATGGCAAGAAACCTTGAAAAACGTGGAAAATTAAAAATTCACACTGAAGAACCTGGAATATGGCAAGAAAATAAGAAAAACGTGGAAATGAGAAAATCACACTGTATGACCTTGAATATGGCGAGAAAACCTGAAAAACGAGGAAAATTAAAAACTCACACTGAAGGACCCAGAATATGGCGAGAAAACCTGAAAAACATGGAAAATTAAATATTCACAAAGTAGAACCCAGGATAGGGAGAGAAACACTGAAAAAAGTGGAAAATTAAAAATTCACACTCTAGGAACAGAATATGGCAAGAAAACTTGAAAAACGTGGAAAATCGAAAATTCACACTGTAGGACTCAGAATATGCCGAGAAGACCTGAAAAAGTTGGAAAATGAGAAAATCACACTGAAGGACCCAGAATATGACGAAAAAAACTTAAAAAGGTTTAAAATTAAAAATTCATACTGTAGGACACAGAACATGGCAAGAAAACCTGAAAAACGTGAAAAATTTAAAATTCACACTGTAGGATGCAGAATATGGCGAGAAACACTGAAAAAAGTAAAAAATTTAAATCTCACACTGAAGGACCCTGAATATGTCGAGAAAACCTGAAAAAGGTGGAAAATGAGAAAATCACACTATAGGACCCAGAATTGCGAAAAAAAATTGAAAAACGTCGAAAATGAGAAAATCACACTGTAGGACCCAGAATATGCCGAGAAACCCTGAAAAATGTGCAAAATTAAACATACACGCTGTAGGACCCAGAATATGGCAACAAACCATGAAAAAACTAAAAAACTAAAAACTCACACTGAAGGACCACGAATATGGTGAGAAAACATGAAAAAGGTGGTTAATGACAAAATCAACTGTAGGACCCAGAATATGATGAAAAAAACTTAAAAACGATTAAAATTAAAAATTCACACTGTAGGACCCCGAATATGGTGAGAAAATCTGAAAATGTTTAAAAATGAGAAAAATACACTGTAGGACCCAGAATATGCTGAGAAACCCAGAAAAACGAGGAAAAATAAAAATATGCTTTGAAGGAGCCAGATTATGACAGGAAACCCTGAAAAAAGTAGAAAATTAAAAACTTACACGGAAGGACCCTGAATATGGCAAGAATACCTGAAAAAGGTGGAAATAGAGAATAATCACACTGTAGGACACAGAATTGCGAAAAAACATGAAAAACGTAGAAAATGAGAAAATCACACTGTAGGACCCAGAATTACGAAAAAATTTATAAAACGTGGAAAATGAGAAAATCACACTGCAGGACCTAGAATATGCTGAGTAACCCTGAAAAACATGAAAATTAAAAATTCACACTGTCGGACACAGAATATGGCGAGAAACCATGAAAAAAGTGGAAAATTAAAAATTCACACTGTATTACCCAGAATATGGCGAGAAATACTGAAAAATATGGAAAATTAAAAATTCACCCTGAAGGACCTGGAATATGGCAAGAAATCCTGAAAAACGAGAAAATGAGAAAAATCACACTGTAGTACCCAGAATATGACGAAAAAACCTGAAAAACGTGTATTAAAAACTCACACTGAATGACCCAGAATATGGCAAGAAAACCTGAAAAAAGTAAAAAACTAAAAATTCACACTGAAAGACCCCGAATATGGCGAGAAAACCTGAAAAAGGTGGAAAATGAGAATAAATGACTGTAGGACCCAGAATTGAGAAAAAACTTGAAAAACTTCGAAAATGAGAAAATCACACTTTAGGACCCAGAATATGCCGAGAAACCCTGAAAAACGTGGAAAATTGAAAATACGCGCTGTTGGACCCAGAATATGGTGAGAAACCGGAAAAACGTGGTAAATTAAAAATACACTCTGTTGGACCCAGAATATGGCAAGAAACCCTGCAAAAGGTGAAAAATGAGAAAATCACACTGTAAGACCCAGAATTACGAAAAAACCTGAAAAACTTGGAAAATGAGAAAATCACACTGCAGGAAACAGAATATGCCGAGAAACCCTGAAAAACGTGGAAAATTAAAAATTCACACTGAAGGACCCGGAATATAGCGAGAAAACCTGAAAAAGGTGGAAAATGAGAAAATCACATGTAGAACCCAGAATAGCGAAAAAACTTGAAAAAGGTGAAAAATGAGAAAATCACACTGCAGGACCCAGAATATGCTGAGAAACCCTGATAATCATGGAAAATTAAATGTTCACACTGTAGGACCCAGAATATGCCTAGAAACCCTTGAAAAACTTGGAAAAATAAAATACACGCTGTAGGAACCAGAATATATTGAGAAACCCTGAAAAAGTAGGAAATCAAAAACTCACACTGAAGGACCCCGAATATGGGGAGAAATCCTAAAAAACGTGGAAATGAGAAAATCACACTCTAGGACCCAGAATATGACGAAAAAACCTGAAAAACATGGAAAATTATAAATTCACACTGAAGGTCCGGGAATATGGTGAGAAAACCTGAAAAACGAGGAAAATTAAAAACACAAACTGAAGGACCCAGAATATGTCGAGAAAACATGAAAAACATGGAAAATTAAATATTCACACTGTAGGACCCAGAATATGGCGAGAAACACTGAAAAAGGAGGAAAATGAGAAAATCACACTATAGGACCAGAATATGGCAAGAAACCTTGAAAAACGTGGAAAATTAAAAATTCACAATGTAGGACCCAGAATATGCTGAGAAAATCTGAAAAAGTTGGATAATGAGAATATCAAACTGTAGGACCCAGAACATGACGAAAAAAACTTAAAAACGTTTAAAATTAAAAAACTCAAACTGTAGGACCTGAATATGGCGAGAAACCCTGAGAATCGTGGAAAATTTAAAAATCACACTGTAGGACGCAGAATATGGCGATTAACCCTGTAAAAAGTGGAATATTAAAAACTCACACTGAAGTACCCCGAAATTGGCAAGAAAACCTGAAAAAGGTGGAAAATGAAAAAAATCACACTGTAGGACCCAAAATATGCTGAGTAACCCTGAAAAACTTGGAAAATTAAAAATACACGCTGTAGGACCCAGAATATGGCAAAAAACCCTGAAAGAATTAGAAAATTAAAAACTCACACTGAAGGAACCGGAATATGGCAAGAAAACCTGAAAAAGTGGAAAGTCTCTCTCTGTCTCTCTCTCTATGTCTCTCTCTGTCTCTCTCTTTCTCTATCTCTGTCTCTCTCTATTTCTCTCTGTCTCTATCTGTCTCTCTCTCTGTCTCTCTCTGTCTCTCTCTCTCTGTCTCTCTCTTTCCCTCTCTCTGTCTCTCTCTGTCTCTATCTCTGTCTCTCTCTGTCTCTCTCTGTCACTCTGTCTCTCTCTGTCTCTCTCTGTCCCTCTCTGTCTCTCTCTGTGTCTTTCTTTGTCTCTCTCTGTCTCTCCCTGTCTCTCTCTGTCTCTCTCTTTATGTCTCTCTCTGTCTCTCTCTTTCTCTCTCTCTGTATCTCTCTGTCTCTCTTTGTCTCTCTCTGTGTCTTTCTTTGTCTCTCTCTGTCTCTCTTTGTCTCTCTCTGTAACTCTCTCTGTCTCTCTCTGTCTCTCTCTTTCTCTATCTCTGTCTCTCTCTGTTTCTCTCTGTCTCTATCTCTCTGTGTGTCTCTTTCTTTCCTTCTCTCTGTCTCTATCTCTTTCTCTCTATGTCTCTCTCTGTCACTCTGTCTCTCTCTGTCTCTCTCTGTCTCTCTCTGTCTATCTGTCTCTCTCTGTCTCTCTCTGTCTCTCTCTCTGTCTCTCTCTGTCTCTCTCTGTGTCTTTCTTTGTCTCTCTCTGTCTCTCTGTCTCTCTCTGTCTCTCTCTGTCTCTCTCTGCGTCTCTCTCTATCTCTCTCTGTCTCTCTCTGTCTCTCTCTGTCTCTCTCAATGTATCTCTCTCTCTATGTCTCTCTCTGTGTCTTTCTTTGTCTCTCTCTGTCTCTCTCTGTCTCTCTGTGTGTCTCTCTCTGTCTCTCTCTCTATCTCTGTCTCTCTCTGTCTTTCTCACTCTGTCTCTGTCTCTCTCTGACTCTCTCTGTCTCTCTCTTTCTCTCTGTCTCTCTCTGTCTCTATCTCTGTCTCTCTCTGTCCTTCTGATTCTTTCTGTCTCTCTCTGTCTCTCTCTCTGTCTCTCTCTGTCTCTCTCCTTCTCTCTCTCTGTCTCTCTCTTTCCCTCTCTCTGTCTCTCTCTGTCTCTATCTCTGTCTCTCTCTGTCTCTCTCTGTAACTCTGTCTCTCTCTGTCTCTCTCTGTCTCTCTCTGTCTATCTGTCACTCTCTGTCTCTATCTCTGTATCTCTCTGTCTCTGTCTTTCTCTGTGTCTTTCTTTGTCTCGCTCTGTCTCTCTCTGTCTCTCTCTGTCTCTCTCTCTATGACTCTCTTTGTCTCTCTCTTTCTCTATCCCTGTCTCTCTCTGTTTCTCTCTGTCTCTGTCTCTCTCTCTGTCTCTCTCTGTCTCTCTCTGTCTCTCTCTTTCCCTCTCTCTGTCTCTCTCTGTCTCTATCTCTGTCTCTCTCTGTCTCTCTCTGTCACTCTGTCTCTCTCTGTCTCTCACTGTCTCTCTCTGTCTCTCTCTGTCTATCTGACTCTCTCTGTCTCTCTCTGTCTCTCTCTCTTTCTCTGTCTCTGTCTCTCTCTGTCTCTCTCTGTCACTCTGTCTCTCTCTGTTTCTCTCTGTCTCTATCTGTCTCTCTGTCTCTATCTGTCTCTCTCTGTCTCTCTCTGTCCCTCACTCTGTATCTCTCTGTCTCTATCTCTGTCTCTCTCTGTCTCTCTCTGTCACTCTGTCCCTCTCTGTCTCTCTCTCTATCTCTCTCTCTCTGTCTCTCTCTGTCTAACTCTATCTGTCTCTGTCTCTCTCTGTCTCCATCTGTCACTCTGTCGGTCTCTCTCTGTCTCTCTCTGTCCCTTCTGTCTCTATCTCTGTATCTCTCTGTCTCTCTCTCTGTCTCTCTGTCTCTCTCTGTGTCTCTGTCTCTCTCTGTCTCTCTCTGTCACTCTCAATGTATCTCTCTGTCTCACTATGTCTCTCTCTGTGTCTTTCTTTGTCTCTCTCTGTCTCTTTCTGTCTCTCTCTGTGTCTCTCTCTGTCTCTCTCTCTCTATCTCTGTCTCTCTCTGTCTTTCTCACTCTGTCTCTGTCTCTCTCTGTCCCTCTCTCTGTCTCTCTCTGTCTCTATCTCTGTCTCTCTCTGACTCTCTCTGTCTCTCTCTTTCTCTCTGTCTCTCTCTCTTTATCTCTCTGTCTCTCTCTGTCTCTCTCTGTCTCTCTCTCTCTGTGTCTCTCTCTGTCTTTCTCTGTCTCTATCTCTGTCTCTCTCTGTCTTTCTCTGGGTCTTCCTTTGTCTCTCTCTGTCTGTCTCTGTCTCACTCTCTGTCTTTCTCTGTCTCTCTCTGTGTCTCTCTCTGTCTTTCTCTGTCTCTATCTCTATCTCTCTCTGTCTCTCTCTGTCCTTCTGACTCTTTCTGTCTCTCTCTGTCTCTCTCTCTGTGTCTCTCTGTGTCTCTCTGTCTCTCTCTATGTCTTTCATTGTCTCTCTCTGTCTCTCTCTGTCTATCTCTCTGTCTCTCTCTGTCTCTCTCTGTCTCTCTCTGTCTCTATCTCTGTCTCTCTCTGTCTCTCTATGTCTCTCTATGTCTCTCTTAATGTATCTCTCTGTCTCTCTATGTCTCTCTCTGTGTCTTTCTTTGTCTCTCTCTGTCTCTCTCTCTCTCTGTGTCTCACTCTGTCTCTCTCTGTCTCACTCTCTGTCTCTGTCTCTGTCTCTCTCTCTGTCTCTCTCTGTCTCTCTCTCTAAATCTGTCTCTCTCTGTATTTCTCACTCTGTCTCTGTCTCTCTCTGTCCCTCTCTCTGTCTCTCTCTGTCTCTATCTCTGTCTCTCTCTGACTCTCTCTGTCTCTCTCTTTCTCTCTGTCTCTCTCTGTCTCTCTTTGTCTCTCTCTCTGTATCTCTCTGTGTCTCTCTGTGTCTCTCTGTGTCTCTCTCTGTGTCTCTCTGTGTCTCTCTCTGTCTCTCTCTGTGTCTCTCTGTGTCTCTCTGTGTCTCTCTGTCTCACTCTGTGTCTCTCTCTGTCTCTCTCTGTCTATCTCTGTCTCTCTCTGTCTCTCTCAATGTATCTCTCTGTCTCTCTCTGTCTCTCTCTGTGTCTTTCTTTGTCTCTCTCAGTCTCTCTCTCTCTCTCTGTCTCACTCTGTCTCTCTCTCTGTCTCTCTTTGTCTCTCTCTCTGTATCTCTCTGTCTCTCTCTGTCTCTCTCTGTCTCTCTCTCTGTGTCTCTCTCTGTCTTTCTTTTTCTCTATCTATATCGCTCTCTGTCTCTCTCTGTGTCTTTTTTTGTCTCTCTCTGTCTCTCTCTGTCTCTCTCTGTCTCTCTTAGTCTCTCTCTGTGTCTTTCATTGTCTCTCTCTGTCTCTCTCTGTCTTTCGGTGTCTCTCTCTCTGTCTCTCTCTGTCTCACTCTCTGTCTCTCTCTGTCTCTATCTCTGTCTCTCTCTGTCTCTCTCTGTCTGTCTCTGTCTGTCTATGTCTATCTCTGTCTCTCTCTGTGTCTCTCTGTGTCTCTCTCTGTGTCTCTCTGTGTCTCTCTGTCTCTCTCTGTGTCTCTCTCTGTCTCTCTCTGTCTCTATCTCTGTCTCTCTCTGTCTCTCTATGTCTCTCTCAATGTATCTCTCTGTCTCTCTATGTCTCTCTCTGTGTCTTTCTTTGTCTCTCTCTGTCTCTCTCTTTCTGTGTCTCACTCTGTCTCTCTCTGTCTCTCTCTCTGTCTCTGTCTCTGTCTCTCTCTCTGTCTCTCTCTGTCTCTCTCTCTAACTCTGTCTCTCTCTGTATTTCTCACTCTGTCTCTGTCTCTCTCTGTCCCTCTCTCTGTCTCTCTCTGTCTCTATCTCTGTCTCTCTCTGACTCTCTCTGTCTCTCTCTTTCTCTCTGTCTCTCTCTGTCTCTCTTTGTCTCTCTCTCTGTATCTCTCTGTGTCTCTCTGTGTCTCTCTCTGTGTCTCTCTGTGTCTCTCTCTGTCTCTCTCTGTGTCTCTCTGTGTCTCTCTGTGTCTCTCTGTCTCTCTCTGTGTCTCTCTCTGTCTCTCTCTGTCTATCTCTGTCTCTCTCTGTCTCTCTCAATGTATCTCTCTGTCTCTCTATGTCTCTCTCTGTGTCTTTCTTTGTCTCTTCTATGTCTCTCTCTGTCTCTCTCTCTGTCTCCCTCAGTCTCTCTCTGTGTCTCTCTCTGTCTCTCTTTGTCTCTCTGTCTGTATCTCTCTGTCTCTCTCTGTCTCTCTCTCTCAGTGTCTCCCTCTGTCTTTCTTTGTCTCTATGTCTGACTCTCTCTGTCTCTCTTGTGTCTTTCTTTGTCTCTTCTATGTCTCTCTCTGTCTCTCTCTCTGTCTCCCTCAGTCTCTCTCTGTGTCTCTCTCTGTCTTTCTCTGTCTCTATCTCTGTCTCTCTGTCTCTCTCTGTCTCTCTCTGTCCTTCTGTATCTTTCTGTCTCTCTCTGTCTCTCTCTCTGTATCTCTCTGTCTCTCTCTGTGTCTTTCTTTGTCTCTCTCTGTCTCTCTCTGTCTCTTTGTGTCTCTCTCTATCTCTCTCTGTCTCTCTCTGTCTCTATCTCTGTCTCTCTCTGTCTCTCTCTGTCTGTCTCTGTCTCTCTGTGTCTCTCTCTCTGTCTCTCTCTGTGTCTCTCTCTGTGTGTCTCTGTCTCTCTCTGTTTCTCTCTCTGTCTCTCTCTGTCTCTAACTCTGTCTCTCTCTGTCTCTCTGACTCTCTCTGTATCTCTCTGTCTCTCTGTGTGTTTTTCTTTGTCTCTCTCTGTCTCTCTCTGTCTCTCTCTCTGTCTCTCTCTGTCTCTCTCTGTCTCTCTCTGTCTCTCTGTGTTTTCCTTTGTCTCTCTCTGTCTCTCTCTGTGTCTCTTTGTGTCTCACTCTGTCTCTCTCTGTCTCTCTCTGTCTCTCTCTCTGTCTCTCTCTCTGTCTCTCTCTGTCTCTCTCTCTTTCTCACTCTGTGTATCTATGTCTCTCTCTGTGTCTCTCTCTGTCTCACTCTGTCTTTCTCTGTCTCTCTCTGTCTCTCTCTCTGTCTCTCTGTCTCTCTTTGTCTCTCTCTGTCTCTATCTCTGTCTCTCTCTGTCTCTCTCTGTCTCTCTCTTTCTGTCTCTGTCTCTCTGTGTGTCTCTCTCTGTGTCTCTCTGTGTCTCTCTCTGTGTCTCTCTCTGTCTCTCTGTCTCTCTCAATGTATCTCTCTGTCTCTCTATGTCTCTCTCTGTCTCTCTTAATGTATCTCTCTGTCTCTCTATGTCTCTCTCTGTGTCTTTCTTTGTCTCTCTCTGTCTCTCTCTCTCTCTGTGTCTCACTCTGTCTCTCTCTGTCTCACTCTCTGTCTCTGTCTCTGTCTCTCTCTCTGTCTCTCTCTGTCTCTCTCTCTAAATCTGTCTCTCTCTGTATTTCTCACTCTGTCTCTGTCTCTCTCTGTCCCTCTCTCTGTCTCTCTCTGTCTCTATCTCTGTCTCTCTCTGACTCTCTCTGTCTCTCTCTTTCTCTCTGTCTCTCTCTGTCTCTCTTTGTCTCTCTCTCTGTATCTCTCTGTGTCTCTCTGTGTCTCTCTGTGTCTCTCTCTGTGTCTCTCTGTGTCTCTCTCTGTCTCTCTCTGTGTCTCTCTGTGTCTCTCTGTGTCTCTCTGTCTCTCTCTGTGTCTCTCTCTGTCTCTCTCTGTCTATCTCTGTCTCTCTCTGTCTCTCTCAATGTATCTCTCTGTCTCTCTCTGTCTCTCTCTGTGTCTTTCTTTGTCTCTCTCAGTCTCTCTCTCTCTCTCTGTCTCACTCTGTCTCTCTCTCTGTCTCTCTTTGTCTCTCTCTCTGTATCTCTCTGTCTCTCTCTGTCTCTCTCTGTCTCTCTCTCTGTGTCTCTCTCTGTCTTTCTTTTTCTCTATCTATATCGCTCTCTGTCTCTCTCTGTGTCTTTTTTTGTCTCTCTCTGTCTCTCTCTGTCTCTCTCTGTCTCTCTTAGTCTCTCTCTGTGTCTTTCATTGTCTCTCTCTGTCTCTCTCTGTCTTTCGGTGTCTCTCTCTCTGTCTCTCTCTGTCTCACTCTCTGTCTCTCTCTGTCTCTATCTCTGTCTCTCTCTGTCTCTCTCTGTCTGTCTCTGTCTGTCTATGTCTATCTCTGTCTCTCTCTGTGTCTCTCTGTGTCTCTCTCTGTGTCTCTCTGTGTCTCTCTGTCTCTCTCTGTGTCTCTCTCTGTCTCTCTCTGTCTCTATCTCTGTCTCTCTCTGTCTCTCTATGTCTCTCTCAATGTATCTCTCTGTCTCTCTATGTCTCTCTCTGTGTCTTTCTTTGTCTCTCTCTGTCTCTCTCTTTCTGTGTCTCACTCTGTCTCTCTCTGTCTCTCTCTCTGTCTCTGTCTCTGTCTCTCTCTCTGTCTCTCTCTGTCTCTCTCTCTAACTCTGTCTCTCTCTGTATTTCTCACTCTGTCTCTGTCTCTCTCTGTCCCTCTCTCTGTCTCTCTCTGTCTCTATCTCTGTCTCTCTCTGACTCTCTCTGTCTCTCTCTTTCTCTCTGTCTCTCTCTGTCTCTCTTTGTCTCTCTCTCTGTATCTCTCTGTGTCTCTCTGTGTCTCTCTCTGTGTCTCTCTGTGTCTCTCTCTGTCTCTCTCTGTGTCTCTCTGTGTCTCTCTGTGTCTCTCTGTCTCTCTCTGTGTCTCTCTCTGTCTCTCTCTGTCTATCTCTGTCTCTCTCTGTCTCTCTCAATGTATCTCTCTGTCTCTCTATGTCTCTCTCTGTGTCTTTCTTTGTCTCTTCTATGTCTCTCTCTGTCTCTCTCTCTGTCTCCCTCAGTCTCTCTCTGTGTCTCTCTCTGTCTTTCTCTGTGTCTCTCTGTGTCTCTCTGTGTCTCTCTGTCTCTCTTTGTCTCTCTGTCTATATCTCTCTGTCTGTATCTCTCTGTCTCTCTGTCTCTCTCTGTCTCTCTTTGTCTCTCTCTCTGTATCTCTCTGTGTCTCTCTGTGTCTCTCTGTGTCTCTCTGTGTCTCTCTCTGTGTCTCTCTGTGTCTCTCTCTGTCTGTCTTTGTGTCTCTCTGTGTCTCTCTGTGTCTCTCTATCTCTCTTTGTCTCTCTGTCTGTATCTCTCTGTCTCTCTCTGTCTCTCTCTCTCAGTGTCTCCCTCTGTCTTTCTTTGTCTCTATGTCTGACTCTCTCTGTCTCTCTTGTGTCTTTCTTTGTCTCTTCTATGTCTCTCTCTGTCTCTCTCTCTGTCTCCCTCAGTCTCTCTCTGTGTCTCTCTCTGTCTTTCTCTGTCTCTATCTCTGTCTCTCTGTCTCTCTCTGTCTCTCTCTGTCCTTCTGTATCTTTCTGTCTCTCTCTGTCTCTCTCTCTGTATCTCTCTGTCTCTCTCTGTGTCTTTCTTTGTCTCTCTCTGTCTCTCTCTGTCTCTTTGTGTCTCTCTCTATCTCTCTCTGTCTCTCTCTGTCTCTATCTCTGTCTCTCTCTGTCTCTCTCTGTCTGTCTCTGTCTCTCTGTGTCTCTCTCTCTGTCTCTCTCTGTGTCTCTCTCTGTGTGTCTCTGTCTCTCTCTGTTTCTCTCTCTGTCTCTCTCTGTCTCTAACTCTGTCTCTCTCTGTCTCTCTGACTCTCTCTGTATCTCTCTGTCTCTCTGTGTGTTTTTCTTTGTCTCTCTCTGTCTCTCTCTGTCTCTCTCTCTGTCTCTCTCTGTCTCTCTCTGTCTCTCTCTGTCTCTCTGTGTTTTCCTTTGTCTCTCTCTGTCTCTCTCTGTGTCTCTTTGTGTCTCACTCTGTCTCTCTCTGTCTCTCTCTGTCTCTCTCTCTGTCTCTCTCTCTGTCTCTCTCTGTCTCTCTCTCTTTCTCACTCTGTGTATCTATGTCTCTCTCTGTGTCTCTCTCTGTCTCACTCTGTCTTTCTCTGTCTCTCTCTGTCTCTCTCTCTGTCTCTCTGTCTCTCTTTGTCTCTCTCTGTCTCTATCTCTGTCTCTCTCTGTCTCTCTCTGTCTCTCTCTTTCTGTCTCTGTCTCTCTGTGTGTCTCTCTCTGTGTCTCTCTGTGTCTCTCTCTGTGTCTCTCTCTGTCTCTCTGTCTCTCTCAATGTATCTCTCTGTCTCTCTATGTCTCTCTCTGTCTTTCTTTGTCTCTCTCTGTCTCTCTCTGTCTCTCTCTGTCTCTCTATGTGACTGTCAGTGGCCCCACACAGCCTCACATATACTTCTAAAAATTTAAAGAAGGGTGTGGCCACTCTAAAAGCTCAAAAATTAACAGCATTGTCTCCTCTTCCAGAGTACCTGGGATCAACTACCAGCAACTATATGGTGGCCCATCTCCAGTTCCAGGGGATCAGACAGACAGACATACAGACAGTGATAAAAATGGCAGGCCTGCCTGGTCTTTCTTTCTTTCTTATCCTTTTTAAAAAATGTTTATTTATATATTTATTTATGTATTTATTAGATATAAGTACACTGTAGCTGTCTTCAGACACTCCAGAAGAGGGTGTCAGATTCTGGAGAATCTAAATCCCTCTTATGGTCTGCATATGATGTACATAAACACAGCCTCACATATACTTCTAAAAATTTAAAGATGTGTGGGGCCACTGAGAGGGCTCAACAATTAACAGCATTGTCTCCTCTTTCAGAGAACCTGGGATCAACTACCAGCAACTTTATGGTAGCCCATCTCCAGTTCCAGGGGATCAGACAGACAGACAGACAGACAGACAGAGATAAGGATGGCAGGCCTGCCTGGTCTTACTTTCTATCTTATCCTTTTTAAAAAATGTTTATTTATTTATTTATTTACTTATGTATTTATTATATATAAGTACACTGTAGCTGTCTTCAGTCACTCCAGTAGAGGGTGTCAGATTCTGGAGAATCTAAATCCTCTTATAATCTGAATATGATGTACATAAACACAGCCTCACTTATACTTCTAAATATTTAAAGAAGTGTGGGGCCATTGAAAGGGCTCAACAATTAACAGCATTGTCTCCTCTTCCAGAGTACATGGGATCAACTACCAGCAACTATATGGTGGCCCATCTCCAGTTCCAGGGGATCAGACAGACAGACATACAGACAGTGATAAGGATGGCAGGCCTGCCTGGTCTTTCTTTCTTTCTTATCCTTTTTAAAAAAATGTTTATTTATATATTTATTTATGTATTTATTAGATATAAGTACACTGTAGCTGTCTTCAGACACTCCAGAAGAGGGTGTCAGATTCTGGAGAATCTAAATCCCTTTTATGGACTGCATATGATGTACATAAACACAGCCTCACATATACTTCTAAAAATTTAAAGATGTGTGGGGCCACTGAGAGGGCTCAACAATTAACAGCATTGTCTCCTCTTTCAGGGAACCTGGGATAAACTACCAGCACCTTATGGTGGCCCATCTCCAGTTCCAAGGGATCAGACAGATAGACAGACAGAGAGACAGAGATAAAGATGGCAGGCCTGACTGGTCTTTCTTTATTTCTTATACTTTTTTAAAAATGTTTATTTATTTATTTATTTATTTATTAGATATAAGTACACTGTAGCCGTCTTCAGACACTCCAGAAGATGGTGTCAGATTCTGGAGAATCTAAATCCCTCTTATGGTCTGAATATGATGTACATAAACACAGCCTCACATATACTTCTAAAAATTAAAAATGGGTGGGGCCACTGAAAGGGCTCAACAATTAACAGCATTGTCTCCTCTTCCAGAGAACCTCGGATCAACTACCAGCACCTACAAGGTGGCCCATCTCCAGTTCCAGGGGATCAGACAGACAGACAGACAGGCAGAGATAAAGATGGCAGGCCTGCCTGGTCTTTCTTTCTTTCTTATCCTTTTTAAAAAATATTTATTTATTTATTTATTTATTTATGTATTTCTTAGATATAAGTACACTGTAGCTTTCTTTAGACACTCCAGAGGAGGGTGTCAGAATATGGAGAATGTAAATCCCTCTTATGGTCTGCATATGATGTACATAAACACAGCCTCACATATACTGAGCTGAGGTGTCACAGGCCAACTGCTGGAATTTCTGAGTACCACCTAGATAGAGAAAAGCTATGCTGTGGTTGCTTAATTTATGTATTTTATTATTTCTATTTGTTGTTTTGTTTTGTTTTATTTGTTTTTAGAGAAGTCCTCTGTCTGTAGCTCTGGCTGACCCAGGACTGCCTACTTGTGTTAATTAGGGTTTCACAGCTGAGAACAGACACCAAGAGCAAGGTAAGGCTTAGAAAACCCTACATTCACTGGTGGCTCAAGCTCTTAATGAGAGCACTCTGTAGGCAGAGGCAGTCAGTTTCTGAGTTCGAGTCCACCCTGGTGAAAGACAGGGCTAGGGTAGGGGCTAGGGTGAGGAAAGGAAGAAAGGAAAGAAAGAAAGGAAAGAAGAAAAGAAAGAAAGAAAAAGTTTTTATAAAAGTTTTATAAAAAGTGTTAAAGTTTTTAAAAATTAAAAAAAAAAAATACCAGATCACCATCACACAGCATTGGCTGTCTTCAGGTGTATCCTTTCAGCCTCCAAAACAAAAAACAATGGCTGGCTGTCTTCAGGTGTATCCTATTCTCGAGTCTTATTTCCAACCTTAGAGCTGGGCTGAGCTGCCTCATTATGTAATTGCAAACCTTCCTTGGTTTGTCCATTCCATTTCTAAGACTAACAGGCCTTTTTCTATTTATTGAATATGCTCATGACTGTCCTTTAGATATAGTAAATAAAACTGTTGCTTATAAAACTTGTTTTCTAGGAATTTTTAAAGGGCAATGGCGGAGTTTATTTATAAAAAAATATTTTGCATTTATTTATTTGTGTGAGTGATGAAGCTCAGGTCTTCAAACTTGTCAGGAGGTATGATTACCTCCCCTCTCTCTCAACCCCTCTCTCTCCTCTCTCAATGATTGTGTAAGAATGTTTTGCATGTGTATGCTGTGCCCACAGACTCCAGAACAGAGTATTAGATCCCCTGGAACTGGAGATGGGCCACCATATATAATACTGGTAATTGAGCCCAGGTTCTCTGGAAGAGGAGACAATGCTCTTAATTGTTGAGCCCTCTCTGTAGCCACATCTTTCTTTCTTTTTTTTTTTTTTGAGTATATGTGAGGCTGTGTTTATATACATCATATGCAGACAATAAGAATGATTTAGATTCTTCAGAATCTGACACCCTCTTCTGGACTGTCTGAAGATAGCTACAGCATACTTAAATATAATAAATAAATAAATCTTTAAAAAGAAAAGGAAAAGTAAAAAAGAAAGAACAGGCCTGTCATATGCATGTTCATAGAGGAAAATGGAAGAGACCCCAATCTAACCTCAGCAGGGTGCTTCCTTCTGGATGGTAGCTCACAGTTTCATCCCAGCAAGACAGGCAAATCACTGAGTTCAAGGACAGTAAGGTTCAGGACAGCCAAGGTTAGGAAGGAAAAGGGTCTATGTTGAGAATACAAACCGACAAAACAACAACTAGGAAAAAGAAGTGACAGTGTAACTTGGGGTAGGGTACCAACAAGAGAAAGCTTTCTGTTACCACTTACAAACACCAGTAGCCTTGCACCCTTCTGCCCAGGTCCCTGCCTTCCTTTCTAGGAATTCTAAGGATGCCAGGGGGTGGGGGAATCCAGATTAACTTTTTAAAAACAAAGACTTGGCCTTTGATGTCTATAGGAAGCCCTTCTCAGTGCCTTTAACTACCACTGAACTTTCAGGGCTGTGACTCAACTGTAACAAGGAACAGGGCTAAGAACTTGCAGCCTTTGAAAACAACTATTTTTTTAAAGTGGGGGACACAAATCAGCAGTAGAACCCCTCAGGTTCAGCCATAATACTTGTTAGGGAAAGAGACTCAATGTCCGGAGCTGAGGTCTCATGGGTGAACTGTTTCAAGTTCTGAGTATCATTGAAAGAAAGAAAAGATATCATGTGGTTGCTTAATTTATTTATTTTATTATTTCTATTTTTTGTTTTCTTTTGTTTTGTTTTAGAAAAGGCCTCAGTCTGTAGCTATGGCTGACCTAGGACATACTACATGTGTTAATTAGGGTTTCACAGCTGAGAAACAGACCATACCTATGTAAGACTTAGAAAACCCAACAGTCAGTGGTGGCTCGAGCTCTTGATGAGAGCACTCTGGAGGCAGAGGCAGTCAGTTTCTGAGTTCGAGGCCAGCCTGGTTAAAGACAGGGATAGGCAGGGCTAGGCAAGGCAGGGCTGGGCTAGGCTAGGCTAGGCAAGGGGCTGGGCTAGTCAAGGCAAGGGACTAGGCTAGGCTACTCAAGGGGCTAGGCAAGACAGACAGACAGAGAGAAAGACAGACAAGGATGGCAGGCCTGCCTGGTTTTTCTTTCTTTCTTATCCCTTTTAAAAAATGTTTATTTATTTATTTATTTATTTATTTATGTATTTATTAGATATAAGTACACTGTAGCTGTCTTCAGACACTCCAGAAGAGGGTGTCAGATTCTGGAGAATCTAAATCCCTCTTATGGTCTGCATATTCGGTACATAAACACAGCCTCGCATATACTTCTAAAAATTTAAAGATGGGTGGGGCCACTGAAAGGGCTCAACAATTAACAGCACTGACTCCTCTTCCAGAGAACCTGGGATCAACTACAAGCAACTCTATGGTGGCCCATATCCAGTTCCAGAGGATCACACAGACAGACAGACAGACAGAGATAAGGATGGCAGGCCTGCCTGGTCTTTCTTAATTTCTTATCGTTTTTAAAAAATGTTTATTTCTTTATTTATGTATTTATTAGATATAAGTACACTGTATCCGTCATAGACACTCCAAAAGACGGTGTCAGATTCTGGAGAATATAAATCCTTCTTTAATGGTCTGAATATGATGTACATAAACACAGCATCACATTTATTCTAGAAATTTAAAGATGGGTGGGGCCACTGAAAGGGCTGAACAATTAACAGCATTGTCTCCTATTTAGAGGACCTGGGATCAACTACCAGCAAATATTCGTGGCCCATCTCCAGTTCCCAGGGATCAGATAGACAGACAGACAGACAGACAGACAGATATGGATCGCAGGCCTGCCTGGTCTTTCTTTCTGTCTTATCATTTTTAAAAAATATTTATTTATTTATTTATTTATTTATTTATTTATTTATTTATTTATTTATGTATTTAGTAGATATAAGTACACTGTAGCTGTTCAGACACTCCAGAAGAGGGTGTCAGATTCTGGAGAATCTAAATACCTCTTATGGTCTGCATATGATGTACATAAACACAGCCTCACATATACTTCTAAAAATTTAAAGAAGGGTGGGGCCACTCTAAAAGCTCAACAATTAACAGCATTGTCTCCTCTTCCAGAGTACCTGGGATCAACTACCAGCAACTATATGGTGGCCCATCTCCAGATCCAGGGGATCAGACAGACAGACATACAGACAGTGCTAAGGATGGCAGGCCTGCCTGGTTTTTCTTTCTTTCTTATCCTTTTTAAAAAAATGTTTATTTATTTATTTATTTATTTATTTATTTATTTATTTATTTATTTATGTATTTAGTATATATAAGTACACTGCAGCTGTTCAGACACTCCAGAAGAGGGTGTCAGATTCTGGAGAATCTAAATCCCTCTTATGGTCTGCATATGATGTACATAAACAGAGCCTCACATATACTACTAAAAATTTAACGATGGGTGGGGCCACTGAAAGCGCTCAACAATTAACAGCATTGTCTCCTCTTCCAGAGAACCTGGGATCAACTACCAGCAACTATATGGTGGCCCATCTCCAGTTCCAGGGGATCAGACAGACAGACATACAGACAGTGCTAAGGATGGCAGGCCTGCCTGGTTTTTCTTTCTTTCTTATCCTTTTTAAAAAAATGTTTATTTATTTATTTATTTATTTATTTATTTATGTATTTAGTATATATAAGTACACTGCAGCTGTTCAGACACTCCAGAAGAGGGTGTCAGATTCTGGAGAATCTAAATCCCTCTTATGGTCTGCATATGATGTACATAAACACAGCCTCACATATACTACTAAAAATTTAACGATGGGTGGGGCCACTGAAAGCGCTCAACAATTAACAGCATTGTCTCCTCTTCCAGAGAACCTGGGATCAACTACCAGCAACTATATGGTGGCCCATCTCCAGGTCCAGGGGATCAGACAGAGAGAAAGACAGACAAGGATGGCAGGCCTGCCTGGTTTTTCTTTCTTTCTTATCCCTTTTAAAAAATGTTTGTTTATTTATTTATTTATTTATTTATTTATTTATTTATGTATTTATTAGATATACGTACACTGTAGCTGTCTTCAGACACTCCAGAAGAGGGTGTCAGATTCTGGAGAATCTATATACTTCTTACGGTCTGCATATGATGTACATACACACAGCCTCACATTTACATCTAAAAATTTAAAGATGTGTGGGGCCAATGAAAGGGATCAACAATTAACAGCATTGTCTCCTCTTATAGAGAACCTGGGATCAACTACCAGCAACTATATGGTGGCCCATCTCCAGTTCCAGGGGATCAGACAGACAGACAGACAGACAGACAGATAGAGTTAAGGATGGCAGGCCTACCTTTTCTTTCCTTCTTTCTTATCCTTTTAAAAAATTGTTTATTAATTTAAGTATGTATTTATTAGATATAAGTAAACTGTAGCTGTCTTCAAACACTCCCGAAGAGGGTGTCAGATTCTCGAGAATCTATATCCCTCTTATGGTCTGCATATGATGTACATGAACACAGCCTCACATATACTTCTAAAAATTTAAAGATGGGTGGGGCCACTGAAAGGGCTCAACAATTAACAGCACTGACTCCTCTTCCAGAGAACCTGGGATCAACTACCAGCAATTATATAGTGGCCCATCTCCAGTTCCAGGGGATCAGACAGACAGACAGACAGACAGACAGACAAGGATGGCAGGCCTGCCAGGTCTTTCTTTATTTCTTATACTTTTTAAAAAATGTTTATTTATTTATTTATTTATTTATTTATTTATTTATTTATTAGATATAAGTACACTGTAGCCGTCTTCAGACACTCCAGAAGAGGGTGTCAGATTCTGGAGAATCTAAATCCCTCTTATGGTCTGCATATGATGTACATAAACACAGCCTCACATATATTTCTAAAAATTTGAAGAAGGGTGGGACCACTCTAAAAGCTCAACAATTAACAGCATTGTATCCTCTTCCAGAGTTTCTGGGATCAACTACCAGCAACTATATGGTGGCCCATCTCCAGTTCCAGGGGATCAGACAGACAGACAGACAGACAGAGATAAGGAGGGCAGGCATGCCTGGTTTTTCTTTCTTTCTTATCCTTTTAAAATAATGTTTATTTATTTATTTATTTATTTATTTATTTATTTATTTATTTATGTATTTATTAGATATAAGTACACTGTAGTTGTCTTCAGACACTCCAGAAGAGGGTGTCAGATTCTGGAGAATCAAAATCCCTCTTATGGTCTACATATGATATACGTAAACACAGCCTAACATATACTTCTAAAAATTTAAAGATAGGTGGAGCCACTGAAAGGGCTCAACAATTAACAGCATTGTCTCTTCTTCCAGAGAACCTGGGATCAACTAACAGCAACTATATGGTGGCCCATCTCCAGTTCCAAGGGATCAGACAGACAGACTGACAGAGGTAAGGATGGAGGCCTGCGTGGTCTTTCTTTCTTTCTTATACTTTTAAAATAATGTTTATTTATTTATTTATTTATTTATTTATTTATTTATTTATTAGATATAAGTACACTGTAGCTGTCTTCAGACACTCTAGAAGAGGGTGTCATCTTTTGGAGAATCTAAATCGCTCTTATGGTCTGCATATGATGTACATAAACACAGCCTCATATATACTTCTAAAAATTTAAAGATGGGTGGGCCCACTGAAAGGGCTCAACAATTAACACCATTGTCTCCTCTTCCAGAGAACGTGGGATCAACTACCAGCAACTATGTGGTGGCCCATCTCAAGTTGCAGGGGATCAGACAGACAGACAGACAGACAGAGATAAGGATGGCAGGCCTGCCTGGTCTTTCATTCTTTCTTATCCTTTTTTAAAAAAAGTTTATTTATATATTTATTTATGTATTTATTAGATATAAGTACACTGTAGCTGTCTTCAGACTCTCCAGAAGAGGGTGTCAGATTCTGGAGAATCTATATCCCTCTTATAGTCTGCATATGATGTACATAAACACAGCCTCACATATACTTCTAAAAATTTAAAGATGGTTGGGGCCACTGAAAAAGCTCAACAATTAACAGCATTGTCTCCTCTTCCAGAGGACCTGGGATCAACTACCAGCAAATATATTGTGGCCCATCTCCAGTTCCAGGGGATCAGACAGACATACATACAGACAGACAGACAAGGATTGCAGGCCTGCCTGGTTTTTCTTTCTTCTTATACATTTTAAAAATGTTTATTTATTTATATATATATTTATTAGATATAAGTACATTGTAGCTGTCTTCAGACACTTCAGAAGAGGGTGTCATATTCTGGAGAATCTAAATCCCTCTTATGGACTGCATATGATGTACATAAACACAGCCTCACATATACTTCTAAAAATTTAAAGAAGGGTGGGGCCACTCTAAAAGCTCAACAATTAACAGCATTGTCTCCTCTTCCAGAGTACCTGGGATCAACTACCAGCAACTATATGGTGGCCCATCTCCAGTTCCAGAGGATCAGACAGACAGACATACAGACAGTGATAAGGATGGCAGGCCTGCCTGGTCTTTCTTTCTTTCTTATCGTTTTTAAAAAATGTTTATTTCTTTATTTATGTATTTATTAGATATAAGTACACTGTATCCGTCATAGACACTCCAAAAGACGGTGTCAGATTCTGGAGAATATAAATCCTTCTTTAATGGTCTGAATATGATGTACATAAACACAGCATCACATTTACTTCTAGAAATTTAAAGATGGGTGGGGCCACTGAAAGGGCTGAACAATTAACAGCATTGTCTCCTATTCAGAGGACCTGGGATCAACTACCAGCAACTATTCGTGGCCCATCTCCAGTTCCCAGGGATCAGATAGACAGACAGACAGACAGACAGACAGATATGGATCGCAGGCCTGCCTGGTCTTTCTTTCTGTCTTATCCTTTTTAAAAAATATTTATTTATTTATTTATTTATTTATTTATTTATTTATTTATTTATGTATGTATGTATTTAGTAGATATAAGTACACTGTAGCTGTTCAGACACTCCAGAAGAGGGTGTCAGATTCTGGAGAATCTAAATCCCTCTTATGGTCTGCATATGATGTCCATAAACACAGCCTCACATATACTTCTAAAAATTTAAAGAAGGGTGGGGCCACTCTAAAAGCTCAACAATTAACAGCATTGTCTCCTCTTCCAGAGTACCTGGGATCAACTTCCAGCAACTATATGGTAGCACATCTCCAGTTCCAGGGAATCAGACAGACAGACAGATAGACAGGGATAAGGATGGCAGGCCTGCCTGGTCTTTCTTTCTTTCTTATCCTTTTTAAAAAATGTTTATTTATTTATTTATTTATTTATTTATGTTTTTATTATATATAAGTACACTGTAGCTGTCTTCAGACACTCCAGTAGAGGGTTTCAGATTCTGGAGAATCTAAATCCTCTTATAATCTGAATATGATGTACATAAACACAGTCTCACATATACTTCTACATATTTAAAGAAGTGTGGGGCCACTGAAAGGGCTCAACAATTAAGAGCATTGTCTCCTCTTCCAGAGAACCTGGGATCAACTACCAGCAACTATATGGTTGCCCATCTCTAGTTCCCTTGGATCAGATAGACAGACAGACAGACAGGCAGAGATATGGATGGCAGGCCTGCCTGGTCTTTCTTTCTTTCTTATCCTTTTTAAAAAAATGTTTATTTATTTATTTATTTATTTATTTAGTAGATATAAGTACACTGTAGCTGTTCAGACACTCCAGAAGAGGGTGTCAGATCCTGGAGAATCTAAATCCCTCTTATGGTCTGCATATGATGTACATAAACACAGCCTCACATATACTTCTAAAAATTTAAAGAAGGGTGGGGCCACTCTAAAAGCTCAACAATTAACAGCATTGTCTCCTCTTCCAGAGTACCTGGGATCAACTACCAGCAACTATATGGTGGCCCATCTCCAGTTCCAGGGGATCAGACAGACAGACAGACAGACAGAGATAAGGAGGGCAGGCATGCCTGGTTTTTCTTTCTTTCTTATACTTTTTAAAAAATGTTAATTTATTTATTTATTTATTTATTTATTTATGTATTTATTAGATATATGTACACTGTAGCCGTCTTTAGACACTCCAGAAGAGGGTGTCAGATTCTAGAGAATCTAAATCCCTCTTATGGTCTGAATATGATGTACATAAACACAGCCTCACATATACGTCTAAAAATTATAAATAGGTGGGGCCACTGAAAGGACTCAACAATTAACAGCATTGTCTCCTCTTCCAGAGAATCTGGGATCAACTACCAGCACCTAAAAGGTGGCCCATCTCCAGTTCCAGGGGATCAGACAGACAGACAGACAGACAGTGATAAGGATGGCAGGCCTGCCTGGTCTTTCTTTGTTTCTTATCCTTTTTTAACAAAATTTTTTATTTATTTATTTATTTATTTATTTATTTATTTATTTATTTATTTATTATTAGATATAAGTACACTGTAGCTGTTCAGACACTCCAGAAGAGGGTGTCAGATTCTGGAGAATCTAAATACCTCTTATGGTCTGCATATGATGTACATAAACACAGCCACACATATACTTCTAAAAATTTAAAGAAGGGTGGGGCCACTCTAAAAGCTCAACAATTAACAGCATTGTCTCCTCTTCCAGAGTACCTGGAATCAACTACCAGCAACTATATGGTGGCCCATCTCCAGTTCCAGGGGATCAGACAGACAGACATACAGACAGTGATAAGGATGGCAGGCCTGCCTGGTCTTTCTTTCTGTCTTATCCTTTTAAAAAAATGTTTATTTATATATTTATTTATGTATTTATTAGATATATGTACACTGTAGCTGCTTTCAGACACTCCAGAAGAGGGTGTCATATTCTGGAGAATCTAAATCCCTCTTATGGTCTGCATATGATGTACATAAACACAGCCTCATATATACTTCTAAAAATTTAAAGATGTGTGGGGCCACTGAGAGGGCTCAACAATTAACAGCATTGTCTCCTCTTTCAGAGAACCTGGGATAAACTACCAGCACCTTATGGTGGCCCATCTCCAGTTCCAGGGGATCAGACAGACAGACAGATAGACAGAAAGACAGAGATAAGGATGGCAGGCCTGCCTGGTCTTTCTTTATTTCTTATACTTTTTAAAATATGTTTATTTATTTATTTATTTATTTATTTATTTATTTATTTATTAGATATAAGTACACTGTAGCCGTCTTCAGACACTCCATAAGAGGGTGTCAGATTCTAGAGAATCTAAATCCCTCTTATGGTCTGAATATGATGTACATAAACACAGCCTCACATATACTTCTAAAAATTATAAATAGGTGGGGCCACTGAAAGGACACAACAATTAACAGCATTGTCTCCTCTTCCAGAGAACCTGGGATCAACTACCAGCACCTAAAAGTGGCCCATCTCCAGTTCCAGGGGATCAGACAGACAGACAGACAGACAGTGATAAGGATGGCAGGCCTGCCTGGACTTTCTTTGTTTCTTATCCTTTTTTAAAAAAATTGTTTATTTATTTATTTATTTATTTATTTATTTATTTATTATTAGATATAAGTACACTGTAGCTGTTAAGACACTCCAGAAGAGGGTGTCAGATTCTGGAGAATCTAAATCCCTCTTATGGTCTGCATATGATGTACATAAACACAGCCTCGCATATACTTCTAAAAATTTAAAGATGTGTGGGGCCACTGAGGGGGCTCAACAATTAACAGCATTGTCTCCTCTTTCAGAGAACCTGGGATAAACTACCAGCACCTTATGGTGGCCCATCTCCAGTTCCAGTGGATCAGACAGACAGACAGACAGACAGAGAGACAGAGATAAGGATGGCAGGTCTGCCTGGTCTTTCTTTATTTCTTATACTTTTTAAAAAATGTTTATTTATTTATTTATTTATTTATTTATTAGATATAAGTACACTGTAGCCGTCTTCAGACACTCCAGAAGAGGGTGTCAGATTCTGGAGAATCTAAATCCCTCTTATGGTCTGAATATGATGTACATAAACACAGCCTCACATATACTTCTAAAAATTAAATATAGGGGGGCCACTGAAAGGACTCAACAATTAACAGCATTGTCTCCTCTTCCAGAGAACCTGGGAACAACTACCAGCACCTAAAAGGTGGCCCATCTCCAGTTCCAGGGGATCAGACAGACAGACAGACAGACAGTGATAAGGATGGCAGGCCTGCCTGGTCTTTCTTTCTTTCTCATTCTTTTTTTAAAAAATGTTTATTTATTTATTTATTTATTTATTTATTAATTTATTATTAGATATAAGTACACTGTAGCTGTTCAGACACTCCAGAAGATGGTGTCAGATTCTGGAGAATCTAAATCACTCTTATGATCTGCATATGATGTACATAAACACAGCCTCACATATACTTCTAAAAATTTAAAGAAGGGTGGGGCCACTCTAAAAGATCAACAATTAACAGCATTGTCTCCTCTTCCAGAGTACCTGGGATCAACTACCAGCAACTATAAGGTGGCCCATCTCCAGTTCCAGGGGATCAGACAGACAGACATACAGACAGTGATAAGGATGGCAGGCCTGCCTGGTCATTCTTTCTTTCTTATCCTTTTCAAAAAAATGTTTATTTATATATTTATTTATGTATTTATTAGATATAAGTACACTGTAGCTGTCTTCAGACACTCCAGAAGAGGGTGTCAGATTCTGGAGAATCTAAATCCCTCTTATGGTCTGCATATGATGTACATAAACACAGCCTCATATATATTTCTAAAAATTTAAAGATGTGTGGTGCCACTGAGAGGGCTCAACAATTAACAGCATTGTCTCCTCTTTCAGAGAACCTGGGATAAACTACCAGCACCTTATGCTGGCCCATCTCCAGTTCCAGTGGATCAGACAGACAGACAGACAGACAGAGAGACAGAGATAAGGATGGCAGGCCTGCCTGGTCTTTCTTTATTTCTTATACTTTTTAAAAAATGTTAATTTATTTATTTATTTATTTATTTATTTATGTATTTATTAGATATAAGTACACTGTAGCCGTCTTCAGACACTCCAGAAGAGGGTGTCAGATTCTAGAGAATCTAAATCCCTCTTATGGTCTGAATATGATGTACATAAACACAGCCTCACATATACGTCTAAAAATTATAAATAGGTGGGGCCACTGAAAGGACTCAACAATTAACAGCATTGTCTCCTCTTCCAGAGAACCTGGGATCAACTACCAGCACCTAAAAGGTGGCCCATCTCCAGTTCCAGGGGATCAGACAGACAGACAGACAGACAGTGATAAGGATGGCAGGCCTGCCTGGTCTTTCTTTGTTTCTTATCCTTTTTTAAAAAAATTGTTTGTTTATTTATTTATTTATTTATTTATTTATTTATTTATTATTAGATATAAGTACACTGTAGCTGTTCAGACACTCCAGAAGAGGGTGTCAGATTCTGGAGAATCTAAATCCCTCTTATGGTCTGCATATGATGTACATAAACACAGCCTCACATATACTTCTAAAAATTTAAAGAAGGGTGGGGCCACTCTAAAAGCTCAACAATTAACAGCATTGTCTCCTCTTCCAGAGTACCTGGAATCAACTACCAGCAACTATATGGTGGCCCATCTCCAGTTCCAGGGGATCAGACAGACAGACATACAGACAGTGATAAGGATGGCAGGCCTGCCTGGTCTTTCTTTCTGTCTTATCCTTTTAAAAAAAATGTTTATTTATATATTTATTTATGTATTTATTAGATATATGTACACTGTAGCTGCTTTCAGACACTCCAGAAGAGGGTGTCAGATTCTGGAGAATCTAAATCCCTCTTATGGTCTGCATATGATGTACATAAACACAGCCTCATATATACTTCTAAAAATTTAAAGATGTGTGGGGCCACTGAGAGGGCTCAACAATTAACAGCATTGTCTCCTCTTTCAGAGAACCTGGGATAAACTACCAGCACCTTATGGTGGCCCATCTCCAGTTCCAGGGGATCAGACAGACAGACAGATAGACAGAAAGACAGAGATAAGGATGGCAGGCCTGCCTGGTCTTTCTTTATTTCTTATACTTTTTAAAATATGTTTATTTATTTATTTATTTATTTATTTATTTATTTATTAGATATAAGTACACTGTAGCCGTCTTCAGACACTCCAGAAGAGGGTGTCAGATTCTAGAGAATCTAAATCCCTCTTATGGTCTGAATATGATGTACATAAACACAGCCTCACATATACTTCTAAAAATTATAAATAGGTGGGGCCACTGAAAGGACACAACAATTAACAGCATTGTCTCCTCTTCCAGAGAACCTGGGATCAACTACCAGCACCTAAAAGTGGCCCATCTCCAGTTCCAGGGGATCAGACAGACAGACAGACAGACAGTGATAAGGATGGCAGGCCTGCCTGGTCTTTCTTTGTTTCTTATCCTTTTTTTAAAAAATTGTTTATTTATTTATTTATTTATTTATTTATTTATTTTTAGATATAAGTACACTGTAGCTGTTCAGACACTCCAGAAGAGGGTGTCAGATTCTGGAGAATCTAAATCCCTCTTATGGTCTGCATATGATGTACATAAACACAGCCTCACATATACTTCTAAAAATTTAAAGAAGGGTGGGGCCACTCTAAAAGCTCAACAATTAACATCATTGTCTCCTCTTCCAGAGTACCTGGAATCAACTACCAGCAACTATATGGTGGCCCATCTCCAGTTCCAGGGGATCAGACAGACAGACATACAGACAGTGATAAGGATGGCAGGCCTGCCTGGTCTTTCTTTCTGTCTTATCCTTTTAAAAAAAATGTTTATTTATATATTTATTTATGTATTTATTAGATATATGTACACTGTAGCTGCTTTCAGACACTCCAGAAGAGGGTGTCATATTCTGGAGAATCTAAATCCCTCTTATGGTCTGCATATGATGTACATAAACACAGCCTCGCATATACTTCTAAAAATTTAAAGATGTGTGTGGCCACTGAGAGGGCTCAACAATTAACAGCATTGTCTCCTCTTTCAGAGAACCTGGGATAAACTACCAGCACCTTATGGTGGCCCATCTCCAGTTCCAGGGGATCAGACAGACAGACAGATAGACAGAAAGACAGAGATAAGTATGGCAGGCCTGCCTGGTCTTTCTTTATTTCTTATACTTTTTAAAATATGTTTATTTATTTATTTATTTATTTATTTATTTATTTATTTATTTATTTATTAGATATAAGTACACTGTAGCCGTCTTCAGACACTCCATAAGAGGGTGTCAGATTCTAGAGAATCTAAATCCCTCTTATGGTCTGAATATGATGTACATAAACACAGCCTCACATATACTTCTAAAAATTATAAATAGGTGGGGCCACTGAAAGGACTCAACAATTAACAGCATTGTCTCCTCTTTCAGAGAACCTGGGATAAACTACCAGCACCTAAAAGGTGGCCCATCCCCAGTTCCAGTGGATCAGACAGACAGACAGACAGACAGAGAGACAGAGATGAGGATGGCATGCCTGCCTGGTCTTTCTTTATTTCTTATACATTTTAAAAACTGTTTATTTATTTATTTATTTATTTATTTATTTATTTATTTATTTATGTATTTATTAGATATAAGTACACTGTAGCCGTCTTCAGACACTCCAGAAGAGGGTGTCAGATTCTAGAGAATCTAAATCCCTCTTATGGTCTGAATATGATGTACATAAATACAGCCTCACATATATTTCTAAAAATTATAAATAGGTGGGGCCACTGAAAGGACTCAACAATTAACAGCATTGTCTCCTCTTCCAGAGAACCTGGGATCAACTACCAGCACCTAAAAGGTGGCCCATCTCCAGTTCCAGGGGATCAGACAGACAGACAGACAGGCAGTGATAAGGATGGCAGGCCTTCCTGGTCTTTCTTTCTTTCTTATCCTTTTTTTAAAAAAATGTTTGTTTATTTATTTATTTATTTATTTATTTATTATTAGATATAAGTACACTGTAGCTGTTCAGACACTCCAGAAGAGGGTGTCAGATTCTGGAGAATCTAAATCCCTCTTATGGTCTGCATATGATGTACATAAACACAGCCTCACATATACTTCTAAAAATTTAAAGTAGGGTGGGGCCACTGTAAAAGCTCAACAATTAACAGCATTGTCTCCTCTTCCAGAGTACCTGAGATCAACTACTAGCAACTATATGGTGGCCCATCTCCAGTTCCAGGGGATCAGACAGACAGACATACAGACAGTGATAAGGATGGCAGGCCTGCCTGGTCTTTCTTTCTGTCTTATCCTTTTTAAAAAAATGTTTATTTATATATTTATTTATGTATTTATTAAATATATGTACACTGTAGCTGCTTTCAGACACTCCAGAAGAGGGTGTCAGATTCTGGAGAATCTAAATCCCTCTTATGGTCTGCATATGATGTACATAAACACAGCCTCGCATATACTTCTAAAAATTTAAAGATGTGTGGGGCCACTGAGAGGGATCAACAATTAACAGCATTGTCTCCTCTTTCAGAGAACCTGGGATAAACTACCAGCACCTTATGGTGGCCCATCACCAGTTCCAGTGGATCAGACAGACAGACAGACAGAGAGACAGAGATATGGATGGCAGGCCTGACTGGTCTTTCTTTATTTCTTATACTTTTTAAAAAATGTTTATTTATTCTTTTATTTATTTATTTATGTATTTATTAGATATAAGTACACTGTAGCCGTCTTCAGACACTCCAGAAGATGGTGTCAGATTCTGGAGAATCTAAATCCCTCTTATGGTCTGAATATGATGTACATAAACACAGCCTCACATATACTTGTAAAAATTAAAAATGGGTGGGGCCACTGAAAGGGCTCAACAATTAACAGCATTGTCTCCTCTTCCAGAGAACCTGGGATCAACTACCAGCACCTACAAGGTGGCCCATCTCCAGTTCCAGGGGATCAGACAGACAGACAGACAGACTGAGATAAGTATGGCAGGCCTGCCTGGTCTTTCTTTCTTTCTTATCCTTTTAAAATAATGTTTATTTATTTATTTATTTATTTATATATGTATGTATTTATTAGATATAAGTACACTGTAGTTGTCTTCAGACACTCCAGAAGAGGGTGTCAGATTCTGGAGAAACTAAATCCCTCTTATGGTCTGCATATGATGTACATAAACACAGCCTAACATATACTTCTAAAAATTTAAAGATAGGTGGAGCCACTGAAAGGGCTCAACAATTAATAGCATTGTCTCCTCTTCCAGAGAAGCTGGGATCAACTAACAGCAACTATATGGTTGCCCATCTGCAGTTCCAAGGTATCAGACAGTCTGACAGACAGACAGACTGACAGAGATTAGGATGGCAGGCCAGCCTGGTCTTTCTTTCTTTATTATCCTTTTTAAAAAATGTTTATTTATTCATGTATTTATTAGATATAAGTACACTGTAGCTGTCTTCAGACACTCCAGAAGAGGGTGTCAGATTCTGGAGAATCTAAATCCCTCTTATGGTCTGCATATGATGTACATAAACACAGCCTCACATATACTACTAAAAATTTAACGATGGGTGGGGCCACTGAAATCGCTCAACAATTAACAGCATTGTCTCCTCTTCCAGAGAACCTGGGATCAACTACCAGCACCTATATGGTGGCCCATCTCCAGTTCCAGGGGATCAGATAGACAGACAGACAGACAGGCAGAGATATGAATGGCAGGCCTGCCTGGTCTTTCTTTCTTTCTTATCCTTTTTAAAAAATGTTTATTTATTTATTTATTTATTTATCTATTTATTTATTAGATATAAGTACACTGTAGCTGTCTTCAGACACTCCAGAAGAGGGTGTCAGATTCTGGAGAATCTAAATCCCTCTTATGGTCTGCATATGATGTACATAAACACAGCCTCACATATACTTATAAATATTTAAAGAAGTGTGGGGCCACTGAAAGGGCTCAACAATTAACCGAATTGTCTCCTCTTCCAGAGAACCTTGGATCAACTACCAGCACTATATGGTGGCCCATCTCCAGTTCCCGGGGATCAGATAGACAGACAGACAGACAGACAGACAGAGATATGGATGGCAGGCCTGCCTGGTCTTTCTTTCTTTCTTATACTTTTTAAAAAATGTTTATTTATTTATTTGTTTATTTATTTATCTATTTATTTATTAGATATAAGTACACTGTAGCTGTCTTCAGACACTCCAGAAGAGGGTGTCAGATTCTGGAGAATCTAAATCCCTCTTATGGTCTGCATATGATGTACATAAACACAGCCTCACATATACCTCTAAATATTTAAAGATGGGTGGCGCCACTGAAAGGGCTCAACAATTAACAGCATTGTCTCCTCTTCCAGAGTACCTGGGATCAACTACCAGCAACTATATGGTGGCCCATCTCCAGTTCCAGGGGATCAGACAGACAGACATACAGACAGTGATAAGGATGGCAGGCCTGCCTGGTCTTTCTTTCTTTCTTATCCTTTTTAAAATAATGTTTATTTATATATTTATTTATGTATTTATTAGATATAAGTACACTGTAGCTGTCTTCAGACACTCCAGAAGTGGGTGTCATATTCTGGAGAATCTAAATCCCTCTTATGGTCTGCATATGATGTACATAAACACAGCCTCACATATACCTCTAAATATTTAAAGATGGGTGGCGCCACTGAAAGGGCTCAACAATTAACAGCATTGTCTCCTCTTCCAGAGTACCTGGGATCAACTACCAGCAACTATATGGTGGCCCATCTCCAGTTCCAGGGGATCAGACAGACAGACATACAGACAGTGATAAGGATGGCAGGCCTGCCTGGTCTTTCTTTCTTTCTTATCCTTTTTAAAAAATGTTTATTTATTTATTTATTTATTTATTTATTTATTTATTTATTTATTATATATAAGTACAATGTAGCTGTCTTCAGTCACTCCAGTAGAGGGTGTCAGATTCTGGAGAATCTAAATCCTCTTATAATCTGAATATGATGTACATAAACACAGCCTCACATAAACTTCTAAATATTTAAAGAAGTGTGGGGCCACTGAAAGGGCTCAACAATTAACCGAATTGTCTCCTCTTCCAGAGAACCTTGGATCAACTACCAGCACTATATGGTGGCCCGTCTCCAGTTCCCGGGGATCAAATAGACAGACAGACAGACAGACAGAGATATGGATGGCAGGCCTGCCTGGTCTTTCTTTCTTTCTTATACTTTTTAAAAAATGTTTATTTATTTATTTATCTGTTTATTTATTAGATATAAGTACACTGTAGCTGTCTTCAGACACTCCAGAAGTGGGTGTCAGATTCTGGAGAATCTAAATCCCTCTTATGGTCTGCATATGATGTACATAAACACAGCCTCACATATACCTCTAAATATTTAAAGATGGGTGGCGCCACTGAAAGGGCTCAACAATTAACAGCATTGTCTCCTCTTCCAGAGTACCTGGGATCAACTACCAGCAACTATATGGTGGCCCATCTCCAGTTCCAGGGGATCAGACAAACAGACATACAGACAGTGATAAGGATGGCAGGCCTGCCTGGTCTTTCTTTCTTTCTTATTCTTTTTAAAAAAATGTTTATTTATTTATTTATTTATTTATTTATTTATTTATCTGTTTATTTATTAGATATAAGTACACTGTAGCTGTCTTCAGACACTCCAGAAGTGGGTGTCAGATCCTGGAGAATCTAAATCCCTCTTATGGTCTGCATATGATGTACATAAACACAGCCTCACATATACCTCTAAATATTTAAAGATGGGTGGCGCCACTGAAAGGGCTCAACAATTAACAGCATTGTCTCCTCTTCCAGAGTACCTGGGATCAACTACCAGCAACTATATGGTGGCCCATCTCCAGTTCCAGGGGATCAGACAGACAGACATACAGACAGTGATAAGGATGGCAGGCCTGCCTGGTCTTTCTTTCTTTCTTATCCTTTTTAAAAAAAAATGTTTATTTATATATTTATTTATGTATTTATTAGATATAAGTACACTGTAGCTGTCTTCAGACACTCCAGAAGAGGGTGTCAGATTCTGGAGAATCTAAATCCCTCTTATGGTCTGCATATGATGTTCATAAACACAGCCTCACATATACTTCTAATAATTTAAAGATGTGTGGGGCCACTGAGAGGGCTCAACAATTAACAGCATTGTCTCCTCTTTCAGAGAACCTGGGATAAACTACCAGCACCTTATGGTGGCCCATCTCCAGTTCCAGGGGATCAGACAGACAGACAGACAGAGAGACAGAGATAAGGATGGCAGGCCTGCCTGGTCTTTCTTTATTTCTTATACTTTTTAAAAAATGTTTATTTATTTATTTATTTATTTATTTATTTATTTATTTATTTATGTATTTATTAGATATAAGTACACTGTAGCTGTCTTCAGACACTCCAGAAGAGGGTGTCAGATTCTGGAGAATCTAAATCCCTCTTATGGTCTGCATATGATGTACATAAACACAGCCTCACATATACTTCTAAATATTTAAAGATGGGTAGGGCCACTGATAGGGCTCAACAATTAACAGCATTGTCTCCTCTTCCAGAGAACCTGGGATCAACTACCAGCACCTTATAGTGTCCCATCTCCAGTTCCAGTGGATCAGACAGACAGACAGACAGACAGAGAGACAGAGATAAGGATGGCAGGCCTGCCTGGTCTTACTTTCTTTCTTATCCTTTTTAAAAAATGTTTATTTATTTATTTATTTATTTATTTATTATATATAAGTACACTGTAGCTGTCTTCAGTCACTTCAGTAGAGGGTGTCAGATTCTGGAGAATCTAAATCCCTCTTATGGTCTGCATATGATGTACATAAACACAGCCTCACATAAACTTCTAAATATTTAAAGAAGTGTGGGGCCACTGAAAGGGCTCAACAATTAACAGCATTGTCTCCTCTTCCAGAGAACCTTGGATCAACTACCAGCACTATATGGTGGCCCGTCTCCAGTTCCCGGGGATCAAATAGACAGACAGACAGACAGACAGAGATATGGATGGCAGGCCTGCCTGGTCTTTCTTTCTTTCTTATACTTTTTAAAAAATGTTTACTTATTTATTTATCTGTTTATTTATTAGATATAAGTACACTGTAGCTGTCTTCAGACACTCCAGAAGTGGGTGTCAGATTCTGGAGAATCTAAATCCCTCTTATGGTCTGCATATGATGTACATAAACACAGCCTCACATATACCTCTAAATATTTAAAGATGGGTGGCGCCACTGAAAGGGCTCAACAATTAACAGCATTGTCTCCTCTTCCAGAGTACCTGGGATCAACTACCAGCAACTATATGGTGGCCCATCTCCAGTTCCAGGGGATCAGACAAACAGACATACAGACAGTGATAAGGATGGCAGGCCTGCCTGGTCTTTCTTTCTTTCTTATTCTTTTTAAAAAAATGTTTATTTATTTATTTATTTATTTATTTATTTATCTGTTTATTTATTAGATATAAGTACACTGTAGCTGTCTTCAGACACTCCAGAAGTGGGTGTCAGATCCTGGAGAATCTAAATCCCTCTTATGGTCTGCATATGATGTACATAAACACAGCCTCACATATACCTCTAAATATTTAAAGATGGGTGGCGCCACTGAAAGGGCTCAACAATTAACAGCATTGTCTCCTCTCCCAGAGTACCTGGGATCAACTACCAGCAACTATATGGTGGCCCATCTCCAGTTCCAGGGGATCAGACAGACAGACATACAGACAGTGATAAGGATGGCAGGCCTGCCTGGTCTTTCTTTCTTTCTTATCCTTTTTAAAAAAAAATGTTTATTTATATATTTATTTATGTATTTATTAGATATAAGTACACTGTAGCTGTCTTCAGACACTCCAGAAGAGGGTGTCAGATTCTGGAGAATCTAAATCCCTCTTATGGTCTGCATATGATGTTCATAAACACAGCCTCACATATACTTCTAATAATTTAAAGATGTGTGGGGCCACTGAGAGGGCTCAACAATTAACAGCATTGTCTCCTCTTTCAGAGAACCTGGGATAAACTACCAGCACCTTATGGTGGCCCATCTCCAGTTCCAGGGGATCAGACAGACAGACAGACAGAGAGACAGAGATAAGGATGGCAGGCCTGCCTGGTCTTTCTTTCTTTCTTATACTTTTTAAAAAATGTTTATTTATTTATTTATTTATTTATTTATTTATTTATTTATTTATTTATGTATTTATTAGATATAAGTACACTGTAGCTGTCTTCAGACACTCCAGAAGAGGGTGTCAGATTCTGGAGAATCTAAATCCCTCTTATGGTCTGCATATGATGTACATAAACACAGCCTCACATATACTTCTAAATATTTAAAGATGGGTAGGGCCACTGATAGGGCTCAACAATTAACAGCATTGTCTCCTCTTCCAGAGAACCTGGGATCAACTACCAGCACCTTATAGTGTCCCATCTCCAGTTCCAGTGGATCAGACAGACAGACAGACAGACAGAGAGACAGAGATAAGGATGGCAGGCCTGCCTGGTCTTACTTTCTTTCTTATCCTTTTTAAAAAATGTTTATTTATTTATTTATTTATTTATTTATTTATTTATTTATTATATATAAGTACACTGTAGCTGTCTTCAGTCACTTCAGTAGAGGGTGTCAGATTCTGGAGAATCTAAATCCCTCTTATGGTCTGCATATGATGTACATAAACACAGCCTCACATATACTTATAAATATTTAAAGAAGTGTGGGGCCACTGGAAGGGCTAAACAATTAACCGAATTGTCTCCTCTTCCAGAGAACCTTGGATCAACTACCAGCACTATATCGTGGCCCATCTCCAGTTCCCGGAGATCAGATAGACAGACAGACAGACAGAGATATGGATGGCAGGCCTGCCTGGTCTTTCTTTCTTTCTTATACTTTTTAAAAAATGTTTATTTATTTATTTATTTATTTATTTATCTATTTATTTTTTAGATATAAGTACACTCTAGCTGTCTTCAGACACTCCAGAAGAGGGTGTCAGATTCTGGAGAATCTAAATCCCTCTTATGGTCTGCATATGATGTACATAAACACAGCCTCACATATACCTCTAAATATTTAAAGATGGATGGCGCCACTGAAAGGGCTCAACAATTAACAGCATTGTCTCCTCTTCCAGAGTACCTGGGATCAACTACCAGCAACTATATGGTGGCCCATCTCCAGTTCCAGGGGATCAGACAGACAGACATACAGACAGTGATAAGGATGGCAGGCCTGCCTGGTCTTTCTTTCTTTCTTATACTTTTTAAAAAATGTTTATTTATTTATTTATTTATTTATTATACATAAGTACACTGTAGCTGTCTTCAGTCACTCCAGTAGAGGGTGTCAGATTCTGGAGAACCTAAATCCTCTTATAATCTGAATATGATGTACATAAACACAGCCTCAAATAAACTTCTAAATATTTAAAGAAGTGTGGGGCCACTGAAAGGGCTAAACAATTAACCGAATTGTCTCCTCTTCCAGAGAACCTTGGATCAACTACCAGCACTATATGGTGGCCCATATCCAGTTCTTGGGGATCAGATAGACAGACAGACAGACAGACAGAGATATGGATGGCAGGCCTGCCTGGTCTTTCTTTCTTTCTTATACTTTTTAAAAAATGTTTATTTATTTATTTATTTATTTATTTATCTATTTATTTATTTATTAGATATAAGTACACTGTAGCTGTCTTCAGACACTCCAGAAGAGGGTGTCAGATTCTGGAGAATCTAAATCCCTCTTATGGTCTGCATATGATGTACATAAACACAGCCTCACATATACCTCTAAATATTTAAAGATGGGTGGCGCCACTGAAAGGGCTCAACAATTAACAGTATTGTCTCCTCTTCCAGAGTACCTGGGATCAACTACCAGCAACTATATGGTGGCCCATCTCCAGTTCCAGGGGATCAGACAGACAGACATACAGACAGTGATAAGGATGGCAGGCCTGCCTGGTCTTTCTTTCTTTCTTATCCTTTTTAAAAAAAAAATGTTTATTTATATATTTATTCATGTATTTATTAGATATAAGTACACTGTAGCTGTCTTCAGACACTCCAGAAGAAGGTGTCAGATTCTGGAGAATCTAAATCCCTCTTATGGTGTGCATATGATGTACATAAACATAGCCTCACATATACCTCTAAATATTTAAAGATGGGTGGCGCCACTGAAAGGGCTCAACAATTAACAGCATTGTCTCCTCTTCCAGAGTACCTGGGATCAACTACCAGCAACTATATGGTGGCCCATCTCCAGTTCCAGGGGATCAGACAGACAGACAGACAGACTGTGAAAAGGATGGCAGGCCTGCCTGGTCTTTCTTTCTTTCTTATCCTTTTTAAAAAAATGTTTATTTATATATTTATATATGTATTTATTAGATATAAGTACACTGTAGCTGTCTTCAGACACTCCAGAAGAGGGTGTCAGATTCTTGAGAATCTAAATCCCTCTTATGGTCTGCATATGATGTACATAAACACAGCCTCACATATACTTCTAAATATTTAAAGATGGGTAGGGCCACTGATAGGGCTCAACAATTAACAGCCTTGTCCTCTCTTCCAGAGAACCTGGGATCAACTACCAGCAACTTTATGGTAGCCCAACTCCAGTTCCAGGGGATCAGACAGACAGACAGACAGACAGAGATAAGGATGGCAGGCCTGCCTGCTCTTACTTTCTTTCTTATCCTTTTTAAAAAATGTTTATTTATTTATTTATTTATTTATTTATTTATTTATTATATATAAGTACACTGTAGCTGTCTTCAGACACTCCAGTAGAGGGTGTCAGATTCTGGAGAATCTAAATCCTCTTATAATCTGAATATGATGTACATAAACACAGCCTCACATAAACTTCTAAATATTTAAAGAAGTGTGGGGCCACTGAAAAGGCTCAACAATTAACCGAATTGTCTCCTCTTCCAGAGAACCTTGGATCAACTACCAGCACTATATGGTGGCCCATCTCCAGTTCCCGGGGATCAGATAGACAGACAGACAGACAGACAGAGATATGGATGGCAGGCCTGCCTGGTCTTTCTTTCTTTCTTATACTTTTTAAAAAATGTTTATTTATTTATTTATCTATTTATTTATTAGATATAAGTACACTGTAGCTGTCTTCAGACACTCCAGAAGAGGGTGTCAGATTCTGGAGAATCTAAATCCCTCTTATGGTCTGCATATGATGTACATAAACACAGCCTCACATATACCTCTAAATATTTAAAGATGGGTGGCGCCACTGAAAGGGCTCAACAATTAACAGCATTGTCTCCTCTTGCAGATACCTGGGATCAACTAGCAGAAACTATATGGTGGCCCATCTCCAGTTCCAGGGGATCAGACAGACAGACATACAGACAGTGATAAGGATGGCAGGCCTGCCTGGTCTTTCTTTCTTTCTTATCTTTTTAAAAAATGTTTATTTATATATTTATTCATGTATTTATTAGATATAAGTACACTGTAGCTATCTTCAGACACTCCAGAAGAGGGTGTCAGATTGTGGAGAATCTAAATCCCTCTTATGGTCTGCATATGATGTACATAAACACAGCCTCACATATACTTCTAAAAATTTAAAGATGTGTGGGGCCACTGAGAGGGCTCAACAATTAACAGCATTGTCTCCTCTTTCAGAGAACCTGGGATAAACTACCAGCACCTTATGGTGGCCCATCTCCAGTTCCAAGGGATCAGACAGACAGACAGACAGACTGACAGAGATAAGGATGGAGGCCTGCCTGGTCTTTCTTTCTTTCTTATACTTTTAAGAAATGTTTATTAATTTAAGTATGTATTTATTAGATTTAAGTACAAGGTAGCTGTCTTCAGACACTCTAAAAGAGGGTGTCATCTTCTGGAGAATCTAAATCCCTCTTATGGTCTGCATATGATGTACATAAACACAGCCTCACATATATTTCTAAAAATTTAAAGATGGGTGGGCCCACTGAAAGGGCTCAACAATTAACAGCATTGTCTCTTCTTCCAGAGAACGTGGGATCAACTACCAGCAACTATATGGTGGCCCATCTCAAGTTCCATCGGATAAGACAGACAGACAGACAGACAGAGATAAGGATGGCAGGCCTGCCTGATTTTTCTTTCTTTCTTATCCTTTTTAAAAAATGTTTATTAATTTATTTATTTATTTATTCATTTATTCATTTATTTATTTATTTATTTATTTATGTATTTATTAGATGTAAGTACACTGTAGCTGTCTTCAGACTCTCCAGAAGAGGGTGTCAGATTCTGGAGAATCAATATCCCTCATATGGTCTGCATATGATGTACATGAACACAGCCTCACATATACTTCTAAAAATTTAAAGATGGGTGGGGCCACTGAAAGGGCTCAACAATTAACAGCATTGTCTCCTCTTCCAGAGAACCTGGGATCAACTACCAGCAACTATATGGTGGCCCATCTCCAGTTTCAGGGTATCTGACAGATAGACACACAGACAGACAGACAGACAAGGTGGCAGGCCTGCCTGGTCTTTCTTTCTTTCTTATTCTTTTTAAAAAATGTTTATTTATTTATTTATGTATTTATTAGATATAAGTACAATGAAGCTGTCTTCAGTCACTCCAGAAGAGGGTGTCAGATTCTGGAGAATCTATATCCCTCTTATGGTCTGCATATGATGTACATAAACACAGCCTCACATTTACTTCTAAAAATTTAAAGATGTGTGGGGCCAATGAAAGGGATCAACAATTAACAGCATTGTCTCCTCTTATAGAGAACATGGGATCAACTACCAGCAACTATATGGTGGCCCATCTCCAGTTCCAGGGGATCAGACAGACAGACAGACAGACAGATAGAGTTAAGAATGGCAGGCCTACCTGGTCTTTCATTCTTTCTTATCCTTTTTAAAAAAATGTTTATTAATTTAAGTATGTATTTATTAGATGTAAGTACACTGTAGCTGTCTTCAAACACTCCCGAAGAGGGTGTCAGATTCTGAAGAATCTATATCCCTCTTATGGTCTGCATATGATGTACATGAACACAGCCTCACATATACTTCTAAAAATTTAAAGATGGGTGGGTCCACTGAAAGGGCTCAACAATTAACAGCACTGACTCCTCTTCCAGAGAACCTGGGATCAACTACCAGCAATTATATGGTGGCCCATCTCCAGTTTCAGGGGATCAGACAGACAGACAGACAGACAAACAAGGATGGCAGGCCTGCCTGGTCTCTCTTTCTTTATTATACTTTTTAAAAAATGTTTATTTGTTTATTTATGAATTTATTAGATATAAGTACACTGTAGCTGTCTTCAGACACTCTAGAAGAGTGTGTCATCTTCTGGAGAATCTAAATCCCTCTTATGGTCTGCATATGATGTACATAAACACAGCCTCACATATACTTCTAAAAATTTAAAGATGGGTGGGGCCACTGAAAGGGCTCAACAATTAACAGCATTGTCTCCTCTTCCAGAGGACCTGGGATCAACTACCAGCAACTATATTGTGGCCCATCTCCAGTTCCAGGGGATCAGACAGACATACAGACAGACAGACAGACAAGGATTGCAGGCCTGCCTGGTTTTTCTTTCTTTCTTATACATTTTAAAAATGTTTATTTATTTATATATGTATTTCTTAGATATAAGTACACTGTAGCTTTCTTTAGACACTCCAGAGGAGGGTGTCAGATTCTGGAGAATCTAAATCCCTCTTATTGTCTGCATATGATATACATAAACACAGCCTCACATATACTTCTAAAAATTTAAAGAAGGGTGGGGCCACTCTAGAAGCTCAACAATTAACAGCATTGTCTCCTCTTCCAGAGTACCTGGTATCAACTACCAGCAACTATATGGTGGCCCATCTCCAGTTCCAGGGGATCAGACAGACAGACATACAGACAGTGATAAGGATGGCAGGCCTGCCTGGTCTTTCTTTCTGTCTTATCCTTTTAAAAAAATGTTTATTTATATATTTATTTATGTATTTATTAGATATAAGTACACTGTAGCTGTCTTCAGACACTCAAGTAGAGGGTCTCAGATTCTGGAGAATCTAAATCCCTCTTATGGTCTGCATATGATGTATATAAACACAGCCTCACATATACTTCTAAAAATTAAAAATGGGTGGGGCCACTGAAAGGGCTCAACAATTAACAGCATTGTCTCCTCTTCCAGAGAACCTGGGATCAACTACCAGCAACTACAAGGTGGCCCATCTCCAGTTCCAGGGGATCAGACAGACAGACAGACAGACAGAGATTAGGATGGCAGGCCTGCCTGGTCTTTCTTTCTTTCTTATCCTTTTAAAATAATGTTTATTTATTTATTTATATTTATTTATATATGTATTTATTAGATATAAGTACACTGTAGTTGTCTTCAGACACTCCAGAAGAGGGTGTCAGATTCTGGAGAATATAAATCCTTCTTATGGTCTGCATATGATGTACATAAACACAGCCTAACATATACTTCTAAAAATTTAAAGATAGTTGGAGCCACTGAAAGGGCTCAACAATTAACAGCATTGTCTCCTCTTCCAGAGAACCTGGGATCAACTAACAGCAATTATGGTGGCCCATCTCCAGTTCCAAGGGATCAGACAGACTGACAGACAGACAGACTGACAGAGATAAGGATGGCAGGCCTGCCTGGTCTTTCTTTCTTTCTTATCCTTTTTAAAAAATGTTTATTTATTTATTTATATGTTTATTAGATATAAGTACACTGTAGCCGTCTTCAGACACTCCAGAAGAAGTTGTCATATTCTGGAGAATCTAAATCCCTCTTATGGTCTGCATATGATGTGATGTACATAAACACAGCCTCACCTTTACTTCTTAAAATTTAAAGGTGGGGGGGGCCACTGAAAGGGCTCAGCAATTAACAGCATTATCTCCTCTTACAGAGAACCTGGGATCAACTACCTGCAACTATATGGTGGCCCATCTCCACTCCCAGGGGATCAGACAGACAGACAGACAGACAAGGATAAGGATGGCAGGCCTGCCTGGTCTTTCTTTCTTTCTTATACTTTTTAAAAAAATTGTATTTATTTATGTATTTATTAGATATATGTACACTGTAGCTGTCTTCAGACACTCCAGAAGAGGGTGTCAGATTCTGATGAATCTAAATCCCTCTTCTGGTCTGCATATGATGTACATAAACACAGCCTCACATACACGTCTAAAAATTTAAAGATGGGTAGGGCCACTGATAGGGCTCAACAATTAACAGCATTGTCTCCTCTTCCAGAGAACCTGGGTTCAACTACCAGCAACTATATGGTAGCCCATCTCCAGTTCCAGGGGATCAGACAGACAGACAGACAGACAGACAGACAGAGATAAGGATGGCAGGCCTGCCTGGTCTTACTTTCTTTCTTATCCTTTTTAAAAAATGTTTATTATTTATTTATTTATTTATGTATTTATTATATATAAGTACACTGTAGCTGTCTTCAGACACTCCAGTAGAGGGTGTCAGATTCTGGAGAATCTAAATCCTCTTATAATCTGAATATGATGTACATAAACACAGCTCATATATACTTCTAAATATTTAAAGTTGTGTGGGGCCACTGAAAGGGCTCAACAATTAAGAGCATTGTCTCCACTTCCAGAGAACCTTGGATCAACTACCAGCAACAATATGGTGGCCCATCTCCAGTTCCAGGGGATCAGACAGACAGACAGACAGAGATAAGGATGGCAGGCCTGCCTGGTCTTACTTTCTTTCTTATCCTTTTTAAAAAATGTTTATTTATTTATTTATTTATTTATTTATTTATTTATTTATTACATATAAGTACACTGTAGCTGTCTTCAGACACTCCAGTAGAGGGTGTCAGATTCTGGAGAATCTAAATCCTCTTATAATCTGAATATGATGTACATAAACACAGCCTCACATATACTTCTAAATATTTAAAGAAGTGTGCGGCCACTGAAAGGGCTCAACAATTAAGAGCATTGTCTCCTCTTCCAGAGAACCTTGGATCAACTACCAGCAACTATATGGTGGCCCATCTCCAGTTCCAGGGGATCAGACAGACAGACAGACAGACAGTGAAAAGGATGGCAGGCCTGCCTGGTCTTTCTTTCTTTCTTATCCTTTTTAAAAAAATGTTTATTTATATATTTATATATGTATTTATTAGATATAAGTACACTGTAGTTGTCTTCAGACACTCCAGAAGAGGGTGTCAGATTCTGGAGAATCTAAATCCCTCTTATGGTCTGCATATGATGTACATAAACACAGCCTCACATATACTTCTAAAAATTTAAAGATGTGTGGGGCCACTGAGAGGGCTCAACAATTAACAGCATTGTCTCCTCTTTCAGAGAACCTGGGAAAAAATACCAGCACCTTATGGTGGCCCATCTCCAGTTCCAGTGGATCAGACAGACAGACAGACAGAGAGACAGAGATAAGGATGGCAGGCCTGCCTGGTCTTTCTTTATTTCTTATACTTTTTAAAAAATGTTTATTTATTTATTTATTTATTTATGTATTTATTAGATATAAGTACACTGTAGCTGTCTTCAGACACTCCAGAAGAGGGTGTCAGATTCTGGAGAATCTAAATCCTCTTATAATCTGCATATGATGTACATAAACACAGCCTCACATATACTTCTAAAAATTTAAAGATGTGTGGGGCCACTGAGAGGGCTCAACAATTAACAGCATTGTCTCCTCTTCTAGAGAACCTGGGATCAACTACCAGCAACTTTATGGTAGCCCAACTCCAGTTCCAGGGGATCAGACAGACAGACAGACAGACAGAGATAAGGATGGCAGGCCTGCCTGCTCTTACTTTCTTTCTTATCCTTTTTAAAAAATGTTTATTTATTTATTTATTTATTTATTTATTTATTTATTTATTATATATAAGTACACTGTAGCTGTCTTCAGACACTCCAGTAGAGGGTGTCAGATTCTGGAGAATCTAAATCCTCTTATAATCTGCATATGATGTACATAAACACAGCCTCACATATACTTCTAAAAATTTAAAGATGTGTGGGGCCACTGAGAGGGCTCAACAATTAACAGCATTGTCTCCTCTTTCAGAGAACCTGGGATAAACTACCAGCACCTTATGGTGGCCCATCTCCAGTTCCAGTGGATCAGACAGACAGACAGACAGAGAGACAGAGATAAGGATGGCAGGACTGCCTGGTCTTTCTTTATTTCTTATACTTTTTAAAAAATGTTTATTTATTTATTTATTTATTTATTTATTTATGTATTTATTAGATATAAGTACACTGTAGCCGTCTTCAGACACTCCAGAAGAGGGTGACAGATTCTAGAGAATCTAAATCCCTCTTATGGTCTGAATATGATGTACATAAACACAGCATCACATATACTTCTAAAAATTAAAAATGGGTGGGGCCACTGAAAGGGCTCAACAATTAGCAGCATTGTCTCATCTTCCAGAGAACCTGGGATCAACTACCAGCAACTATATGGTGTCCCATCTCCAGTTCCAGAGGATCAGACAGACAGACAGACAGACCGACATAGATAAGGATGGCAGGCCTGCCTGGCCTTACTTTCCTTCTTATCCTTTTTAAAAAATGTTTATTTATTTATTTATTTATTTATTTATTTATTTATTTATTTATTAGATATAAGTACACTGTAGCTGTCTTCAGACACTCCAGAAGAGGGTGTCAGATTCTGGAGAATCTAAATCCCTCTTATGGTCTGCATATGATGTACATAAACACAGTCTCACATATACTTCTAAATATTTAAAGATGGGTAGGGCCACTGATAGGGCTCAAAAATTAACAGCATTGTCTCCTCTTCCAGAGAACCTGGGATCAACTACGAGCAAATTTATGGTAGCCCATCTCCAGTTCCAGGGGATCAGAGAGACAGACAGACAGACAGAGATAAGGATGGCAGGCCTGCCTGTTCTTTCTTTCTTATCCTTTTTAAAAAATGTTTATTTATTTATTTATTTACTTATGTATTTATTATATGTAAGTACACTGTAGCTGTCTTCAGTCACTCCAGTAGAGGGTGTCAGATTCTGGAGAATCTAAATCCTCTTATAATCTGAATATGATGTACATAAACACAGCCTCACATATACTTCTAAATATTTAAAGAAGTGTGGGGCCACTGAAAGGGATCAACAATTAAAAGCATTGTCTCCTCTTCCAGAGAACCTTGGATCAACTACCAGCAACTATATGGTGGCCCATCTCCAGTTCCGGGGGATCAGACAGACAGACAGACAGAGATAAGGATGGCAGGCCTGCCTGGTCTTACTTTCTTTCTTATCCTTTTTCAAAAATGTTTATTTATTTATTTATTTATGTATTTATTAGATATAAGTACACTGTAGCTGTCTTCAGACACTTCAGAAGAGGGTGTCAGATTCTGGAGAATCTAAATCCTCTTATAATCTGAATATGATGTACATAAACACAGCCTCACATATACTTCTAAATATTTAAAGAAGTGTGGGGCCACCGAAAGGGCTCAACAATTAACAGCATTGTCTCCTCTTCCAGAGAACCTGGGATCAACTACCAGCAACTATATGGTGGCCCATCTCCAGTTCCCGGGGATCAGATAGACAGACAGACAGACAGACCGAGAATGGATGGCAGGCCTGCCTGGTCTTTCTTTCTGTCTTATCCTTTTTGAAAAATGTTTATTTATTTATTTATTTATTTATGTATTTAGTAGATATAAGTACACTGTAGCTGTTCAGACACTCCAGAAGAGGGTGTCAGATTCTGGAGAATCTAAATCCCTCTTATGGTCTGCATATGATGTACATAAACACAGCCTCACATATACTTATAAAAATTATAAATAGGTGGGGTCACTGAAAGGACTCAACAATTAACAGCATTGTCTCCTCTTCCAGAGAACCTGGGATCAACTACCAGCACCTAAAAGGTGGCCCATCTCCAGTTCCAGGGGATCAGACAGACAGACATACAGACAGTGATAAGGATGGCAGGCCTGCCTGGTCTTTCTTTATTTCTTATACATTTTAAAAAATGTTTATTTATTTATTTATTTATTTATTTATTTATTTATTCATTTATTTATTTATGTAATTATTAGATATAAGTACACCGTAGCCGTTTTCAGACACTCCAGAAGAGGGCGACAGATTCTAGAGAATCTAAATCCCTCTTATGGTCTGAATATGATGTACATAAACATAGCATCACATATACTTCTAAAAATTAAAAATGGGTGGGGACACTGAAAGGGCTCAACAATTAACAGCATTGTCTCCTCTTCCAGAGAACCTGGGATCAACTACCAGCAACTATATGGTGGCCCATCTCAAGTTCCAGGGGATCAGACAGACAGACAGACAGACAGACAGAGATAAGAATGGCAGGCCTGCCTGGTCTTACTTTCTTTCTTATCCTTTTTAAAAAATGTTTATTTATGTATTTATTTATTTATTTATTTATTTATTTATTTATTTATTAGATATAAGTACACTGTAGCTGTCTTCCGACACTCCAGAAGAGGGTGTCAGATTCTCGAGAATCTAAATCCCTCTTATGGTCTGCATATGATGTACATAAACACAGCCTCACATATACTTCTAAATATTTAAAGATGGGTAGGGCCACTGATATGGCTCAACAATTAACAGCATTGTCTCCTCTTCTAGAGAACCTGGGATCAACTAACTGCAACTATATGGTGGCCCATCTCCAGTTCCAAGGGATCAGACAGACTGACAGACAGACAGACTGACAGAGATAAGGATGGCAGGCCTGCCTTGTCTTTCTTTCTTTCTTATCCTTTTTAAAAAATGTTTATTTATTTATTTATATGTTTATTAGATAAAAGTACACTGTAGCCATCTTCAGACACTCCAGAAGAAGGTGTCAGATTTTGGAGAATCTAAATCCCTCTTATGGTCTGCATATGATGTACATAAACACAGCCTCACATTTACTTCTTAAAATTTAAAGGTGGGGGGGGGCACTGAAAGGGCTCAGCAATTAACAGCATTGTCTCCTCTTACAGAGAAACTGGGATCAACTACCTGCAACTATATGGTGGCCCATCTCCACTCCCAGCGGATCAGACAGACAGACAGACAGACAAGGATAAGGATGGCAGGCCTGCCTGGTCTTTCTTTCTTTCTTATCCTTTTTAAAAAATTTTTATTTATTTATGTATTTATTAGATATAAGTACACTGTAGCTGTCTTCAGACACTCCAGAAGAGGGTGTCAGATTCTGATGAATCTAAATCCCTCTTATGGTCTGCATATGATGTACATAAACACAACCTCACATACACTTCTAAAAATTTAAAGATGGGTAGGGCCACTGATAGGGCTCAACAATTAACAGCATTGTCTCCTCTTCCAGAGAACCTGGGATCAACTACCAGCAACTATATGGTAGCCCATCTCCAGTTCAAGGGGATCAGACAGACAGACAGACAGACAGACAGAGATAAGGATGGCAGGCCTGCCTGGTCTTACTTTCTTTCTTATCCTTTTTAAAAAAATGTTTATGTATTTATTTATTTATTTATTTATTTATTTATTATATATGAGTACACTGTAACTGTCTTCAGACACTCCAGTAGAGGGTGTGTAATTCTGGAGAATCTAAATCCTCTTATAATCTGAATATGATGTACATAAACACAGCCTCACATATACTTCTAAATATTTAAAGAAGTGTGGGGCCACTGAAAGGGCTCAACAATTAAGAGCATTGTCTCCTCTCCCAGAGAACCTTGGATCAACTACCAGCAACTATATGGTGGCCCATCTCCAGTTCCAGGGGATCAGACAGACAGACAGACAGACAAACAGAGATAAGGTTGGCAGGCCTGCCTGGTCTTACTTTCTTTCTTATCCTTTTTAAAAAATGTTTATTTATTTATTTATTTATTTATTTATTTATTTATTTATTTATTATATATAAGTACACTGTAGCTGTCTTCAGACACTCCAGAAAAGGGTGTCAGATTCTGGAGAATCTAAATCCTCTATAATCTGAATATGATGTACATAAACACAGCCTCACATATACTTCTAAATATTTAAAGAAGTGTGGGGCCACTGAAAGGGCTCAACAATTAACAGCATTGTCTCCTCTTCCAGAGAACCTTGGATCAACTACCAGCAACTATATGGTGGCCCATCTCCAGTTCCCGGGGTTCAGATAGACAGACAGACAGACAGGCAGAGATATGGATGCCAGGCCTGCCTGGACTTTCTTTCTTTCTTATCCTTTTAAAAAAATATTTACTTATTTATTTATTTATTTATTTATCTATTTATTTATGTTTTTAGTAGATATAAGTACACTGTAGCTGTTCAGACACTCCAGAAGAGGGTGTCAGATTCTGGAGAATCTAAATCCTCTTATAATCTGAATATGATGTACATAAACACAGCCTCACATATACTTCTAAATATTTAAAGAAGTGTGGGGCCACTGAAAGGGATCAACAATTAAAAGCATTGTCTCCTCTTCCAGAGAACCTTGGATCAACTACCAGCAACTATATGGTGGCCCATCTCCAGTTCCGGGGGATCAGACAGACATACAGACAGTGCTAATGATGACAGGCCTGCCTCGTCTTTCTTTCTTTCTTATCCTTTTTAAAAAAATGTTTATTTATATTTTTATTTATGTATTTATAAGATATAAGTACACTGTAGCTGTCTTCAGACACTTCAGAAGAGGGTGTCAGATTCTGGAGAATCTAAATCCCTCTTATGGTCTGCATATGATGTACATAAACACAGCCTCACATATACTTCTAAAAATTTAAAGATGTGTGGGGCCACTGAGAGGGCTCAACAATTAACAGCATTGTCTCCTCTTTCAGAGAACCTGGAATAAACTACCAGCACCTTATGGTGGCCCATCTCCAGTTCCAGTGGTTCAGACAGACAGACAGACAGAGAGTCAGAGATAAGGATGGCAACCCTGCCTGGTCTTTCTTTCTTTCTTATCCGGTTTAAAAAATGTTTATTTATTTATTTATTTATTTATTTATTTATTTATTTATTTATTTATGTATTAGATATAAGAACACTGTAGCCGTCTCCAGACACTCCAGAAGAGGGTGTCAGATTCTGGAGAATCTAAATCCCTCTTATGGTCTGAATATGATGTACATAAACACAGCCTCACATATACTTCTAAAAATTAAAAATGGGTGGGGCCACTGAAATGGCACAACAATTAACAGCATTGTCTCCTCTTCCAGAGAACCTGGGATCAACTACCAGCACCTACAAGGTGGCCCATCTCCAGTTCCAGGGGATCAGACAGACAGACAGACAGACAGAGATAAGGATGTCAGGCCTGCCTGGTCTTTCTTTCTTTCTTAACCTTATTAAAAAATATTTATTTATTTATTTATGTATTTCTTAGATATAAGTACACTGTAGCTTTCTTTAGACACTCCAGAGGAGGGTGTCAGATTCTGGAGAATGTAAATCCCTCTTATGGTATGCATATGATGTACAGAAACACAGCCTCACATTTACTTCTAAAAATTTAAAGATGTGTGGGGCCAATGAAAGGGATCAACAATTAACAGCATTGTCTCCTCTTATAGAGAACCTGGGATCAACTACCAGCAACTATATGGTGGCCCATCTCCAGTTCCAGGGGTTCAGACAGACAGACAGACATACAGACAGATAGAGTTAAGATGGCAGGCCTACCTGGTCTTTCATTCTTTCTTATCCTTTTTAAAAAATGTTTATTAATTTAAGTATGTATTTATTAGGTTTAAGTACACTGTAGCTGTCTTCAAACAATCCCGAAGAGGGTGTCAGATTCTGGAGAATCTATATCCCTCTTATGGTCTGCATATGATGTACATGAACACAGCCTCACATATACTTCTAAAAATTTAAAGATGGGTGGGCCCACTAAAAGGGCTCAACAATTAACACCATTGTTTCCTCTTCCAACAACGTGGGATCAACTACCAGCAACTATATGGTGGCCCATCTCAAGTTGCAGGGGATCAGACAGACAGATGGACAGACAGAGATAAGGATGGCAGGCCTGCCTGATTTTTCTTTCTTTCTTATCCTTTTTAAAAATGTTTATTCATTTATTTATTCATTCATTTATTTATTTATTTATTTATTTATTAGATATAAGTACACTGTGCTGTCTTCAGACTCTCCAGAAGAGGGTGTCAGATTCTGGAGAATCTATATCCCTCTTATGGTCTGCATATGATGTACATAAACACAGCCTCACATATACTTCTAAAAATTTAAAGATGGGTGGGGCCACTGAATGGGCTCAACAATTAACAGCATTGTCTCCTCTTCCAGAGGACCTGGGATCAACTACCAGCAACTATATTATGGCCCATCTCCAGTTCCAGGGGATAAGACAGACATACAGACAGACAGACAGACAAGGATTGCAGGCCTGCCTGGTTTTTCTTTCTTCTCTTATACATTTTAAAAATGTTTATTTATTTATATATGTATTTATTAGATATAAGTACACTGTAGCTATCTTCAGACACTTCAGAAGTGGGTGTCATATTCTGGAGAATCTAAATCCCTCTTATGGTCTGTATATGATGTACATAAACAAAGCCTCACATATACTTCTAAAAATTTAAAGATGTGTGGGTCCACTGAAACGGCTCAATAATTAACAGCATTGTCTCCTCTACCAGAGAACCTGGGATCAACTATCAGCAACTATATGGTGGCCCATCTCCAGTTCCAGGGGATCAGACACACAGACAGACAAGGATTGCAGGCCTGCCTGGTTTTACTTTCTTTCTTATCCTTTTTAAAAAATGATTATTTATTTATTTATTCATTTATTCATTTATTTATTTATGTATTTATTATATATAAGTACACTGTAGCTGTCTTCAGACACTCCAGTAGAGGGTGTCAGATTCTGGAGAATCTAAATCCTCTTATAATCTGAATATGATGTACATAAACACAGCCTCACATATACTTCTAAATATTTAAAGAAGTGTGGGGCCACTGAAAGTGCTCAAAAATTAACAGCATTGTCTCATCTTCCAGAGAACCTTGGATCAACTACCAGCAACTATATGGTGGCCCATCTCCAGTTCCCGGGGATCAGATAGACAGACAAACAGACAGACAGAGTTATGGATGGCAGGCCTGCCTGGTCTTTCTTTCTTTCTTATCCTTTTTAAAAAATGTTTATTTATTTATTTATTTATTTATCTATTTATTTATTAGATATAAGTACACTGTAGCTGTCTTCAGACATTCCAGGAGAGGGTGTCAGATTCTGGAGAATCTAAATCCCTCTTATGGTCTGCATGTGATGTACATAAACACAGCCTCACATATACTTCTAAATATTTAAAGATGGGTGGCGCCATTGAAAGGGCTCAACAATTAACAGCATTGTCTCCTCTTCTAGAGAACCAGGGATCAACTACCAGCAACTATTCGTGGGCCATCTCAAGTTCCCAGGTATCAGATTGACAGACAGACAGACAGACAGAGATATGGATGGCAGGCCTGCCTGGTCTTTCTTTCTTCTTATCCTTTTAAAAATGTTATTTATTTATTTATTTATTTATTTATTTATTTATTTATTTATTTATTTATTTATTAGATATAAGTACACTGTAGCTGTTCAGACACTCCAAAAGAGGGTGTCAGATTCTGGAGAATCTAAATCCCTCTTATGGTCTGCATATGATGTACATAAAGACAGCCTCACATATACTTCTAAAAATTTAAAGAAGTGTGGGGCCACTCTAAAAGCTCAACAATTAACAGCATTGTCTCCTCTTCCAGAGTACCTGGGATCAACTACCAGCAACTATATGGTGGCCCATTTCCAGTTCCAGGGGATCAGACAGACAGACATACAGACAGTGATAAGGATGGCAGGCCTGCCTGGTCTTTCTTTCTTTATTATCCTTTTTAAAAAAATGTTTATTTATATATTTATTTATGTATTTATTAGATATAAGTACACTGTAGCTGTCTTCAGACACTCCAGAAGAGTGTGTCAGATTCTGGAGAATCTAAATCCCTCTTATTGTCTGCATATGATGTACATAAACACAGCCTCACATATACTTCTAAAAATTTAAAGATGTGTGGGGCAACTGAGAGGGCTCAACAATTAACAGCATTGTCTCCTCTACCAGAGAACCTGGGATCAACTACCAGCACCTTATGTTGGCCCATCTCCAGGCCAGTGGATCAGACAGACAGACAGACAGAGAGACAGAGATAAGGATGGCAGGCCTGCCTGGTCTTTCTTTATTTCTTATACTTTTTTTTTTTTTTAGATTTATTTATTTATTATATGTAAGTACACTGTAGCTGTCTTCAGACACTCCAGAAGAAAGCGCCAGATCTCATTACGGATGGTTGTGAGCCACCATGTGGTTGCTGGGATTTGAACTCTGGACCTTCGGAAGAGCAGTAGGGTGCTCTTACCCACTGAGCCATCTCACCAGCCAATACTTTTAAAAAAATGTTTATTTATTTATTTATTTATTTATTTATTAGATATAAGTACACTGTAGCTGTCTTCAGACACTCTAGAAGAGGGTGTCATCTAATGGAGATTCTAAATCACTCTTATGGTCTGCATATGATGTTCATAAACACAGCCTCACATATACTTGTAAAAATTTAAAGATGTGTGGGCCCACTGAAAGGGCTCAACAATTAACACCATTGTCTTCTCCTCCAGAGAACGTGGGATCAAATACCATCAACTATATGGTGGCCCATCTCAAGTTGCAGGGGATGAGACAGACAGACAGACAGACAGAGATAAGAATGGCAGGACTGCCTGATTTTTCTTTCTTTCTTATCCTTTTAAAAAATGTTTATTTATTTATTTATTTATTTATTTATTTATTTATTTATTTATTTATTATATATAAGTACACAGTAGCTGTCTTCAGACGCTCCAGAAGAGGGTGTCAGATTCTGGAGAATATAAATCCCTCTTATGGTCTGCATATGATGGACATAAACACAGATTCACATACACTTCTAAAAATTTAAGATGGGTGGGGCTACTGAAAGGGCTCAGCAATTAACAGCATTGTCTCTTCTTCCAGAGAACCTGGGATCAACTACCAGCAACTATATGGTGGCCCATCTCCAGTTCCAGGGGATCAGAGAGACAGACAGACAGTCATACAGACAGAGATAAGGAGGGCAGGCCTGCCTGGTCTTTCTTTCTTTCTTATCCTTTTAAAATAATGTTTATTTATTTATTTATTTATTTATTTATTTATGTATTTATTAGATATAAGTACACTGTAGTTGTCTTCAGACACTCCAGAAGAGGGTGTCAAATTCTGGCGAATCTAAATCCCTCTTATGATCTGCATATGATGTACATAAACACAGCCTCACATATACTTCTAAAAATTTAAAGATGTGTGGGGTCACTGAGAGGGCTCAACAATTAACAGCATTGTCTCCTCTTTCAGAGAACCTGGGATAAACTACCAGCACCTTATGGTGGCCCATCTCCAGTTCCAGTGGATCAGACAGACAGACAGACAGAGAGACAGAGATAAGGATGGAGGCCTGCCTGGTCTTTCTTTCTTTCTTATACTTAATAAAAATATTTATTTATTTATTTATTTATTTATTTATTTATTTATTAGATATAAGTACACTGTAGCTGTCTTCAGACACTCTAGAAGAGGGTGTCATCTTCTGGAGAATCTAAATCCCTCTTATGGTCTGCATATGATGTACATAAACACAGCCTCACATATACTTCTAAAAATTAAAAGATGGTTGGGCCCACTGAAAGGGCTCAACAATTAACACCATTGTCTCTTCTTCCAGAGAACGTGGGATCAACTACCAGCAACTATATGGTGGCCCATCTCAAGTTGCAGGGGATCAGAAAGACAGACAGACAGACAGAGATGAGGATGGCAGGCCTGCCTGATTTTTCTTTCTTTCTTATCCTTTTTAAAAAATGTTTATTTATTTATTTATTCATTTATTTATTTATTTATGTATTTATTAGATATAAGTACACTGTAGCTGTCTTCAGACTCTCTAGAAGAGGGTGTCAGATTCTGGAGAATCTATATCCCTCTTATGGTCCGCATAAGATGTACAAGAACACAGCCTCACATATACTTCTAAAAATTTAAAGATGGGTGGGCCTACTGAAAGGGCTCAATAATTAACACCATTGTCTCCTCTTCCAGAGAACGTGGGATCAAATACCAGCAACTATATGGTGGCCCATCTCAAGTTGCAGGGGATCAGAAAGACAGACAGACAGACAGAGATGAGGTTGGCAGGCCTGCCTGATTTTTCTTTCTTTCTTATCCTTTTTAAAAATGTTTATTTATTTATTTATTCATTTATTTATTTATTTATTTATTTATGTATTTATTAGATATAAGTACACTGTAGCTATCTTCAGACTCTCCAGAAGAGGGTGTCAGATTCTGGAGAATCTATATCCCTCTTATGGTCTGCATATGATGTACATAAACACAGCCTCACATATACTTCTAAAAATTTAAAGATGTGTGGGGCAACTGAGAGGGCTCAACAATTAACAGCATTGTCTCCTCTACCAGAGAACCTGGGATCAACTACCAGCACCTTATGTTGGCCCATCTCCAGGCCAGTGGATCAGACAGACAGACAGACAGAGAGACAGAGATAAGGATGGCAGGCCTGCCTGGTCTTTCTTTATTTCTTATACTTTTTTTTTGATTTATTTATTTATTATATGTAAGTACACTGTAGCTGTCTTCAGACACTCCAGAAGAAAGCGCCAGATCTCGTTACGGATGGTTGTGAGCCACCATGTGGTTGCTGGGATTTGAACTCTGGACCTTCGGAAGAGCAGTAGGGTGCTCTTACCCACTGAGCCATCTCACCAACCCATACTTTTAAAAAAATGTTTATTTATTTATTTATTTATTTATTTATTTATTTATTAGATATAAGTACACTGTAGATGTCTTCAGACACTCTAGAAGAGGGTGTCATCTAATGGAGATTCTAAATCCCTCTTATGGTCTGCATATGATGTTCATAAACACAGCCTCACATATACTTGTAAAAATTTAAAGATGTGTGGGCCCACTGAAAGGGCTCAACAATTAACAGCATTGTCTCCTCTTCCAGAGAACGTGGGATCAAATACCAGCAACTATATGGTGGCCCATCTCAAGTTGCAGGGGATGAGACAGACAGACAGACAGACAGAGATAAGAATGGCAGGACTGCCTGATTTTTCTTTCTTTCTTATCCTTTTAAAAATGTTTATTTATTTATTTATTCATTTATTTATTTATTTATTTATTTATTTATTTATTTATTTATTATATATAAGTGCACAGTAGCTGTCTTCAGACGCTCCAGAAGAGGGTGTCAGATTCTGGAGAATATAAATCCCTCTTATGGTCTGCATATGATGGACATAAACACAGATTCACATACACTTCTAAAAATTTAAGATGGGTGGGGCCACTGAAAGGGCTCAGCAATTAACAGCATTGTCTCTTCTTCCAGAGAACCTGGGATCAACTACCAGCAACTATATGGTGGCCCATCTCCAGTTCCAGGGGCTCAGGCAGACAAAGAGACAGACAGACAAGGGTGGCAGGCCTCCCTGGTTTTTCTTTCTTTCTTATCCTTTTTAAAAAATGTTTATTTATTTATTTATGTATTTATTAGATATAAATACACTGTAGCTGTCTTCAGACACTCTAGAAGAGGGTGTCAGATTCTGGAGAATATAAATCCCTCTTATGGTCTGCATATGATGGACATAAACACAGATTCACATACACTTCTAAAAATTTAAGATGGGTGGGGCCACTGAAAGGGCTCACAATTAACAGCATTGTCTCTTCTTCCAGAGAACCTGGGATCAACTACCAGGAACTATATGGTGGCCCATCTCCAGTTCCAGGGGATCAGACAGACAGACAGACAGATAGACAGAGATAAGGGTGGCAGGCCTGCCTGGTCTTTCTTTCTTTCTTATCCTTTTAAAATAATTTTTGTTTATTTATTTATTTATTTATTTATTTATTTATTTATTTATTTATGTATTTATTAGATATAAGTACACTGTAGTTGTCTTCAGACACTCCAGAAGAGGGTGTCAAATTCTGGAGAATCTAAATCCCTCTTATGGTCTGCATATGATGTACATAAACACAGCCTAAAATATACTTCTAAAAATTTAAAGATAGGTGGAGCCACTGAAAGGGCTCAACAATTAACAGCAATGTCTCCTCCTCCAGAGAACCTGGGATCAACTAACAGAAACTATATGGTGGCCCATCTCCAGTTCCAAGGGATCAGAGAGACAGACAGACAGACTGACAGAGATAAGGATGGAGGCCTGCCTGGTCATTCTTTCTTTCTTATACTTTTAAAAAAATATTTATTTATTTATTTATTTATTTATTTATTTATTTATGTATTTATTAGATATAAGTACACTGTAGCTGTCTTCAGACACTCTAGAAGAGGGTGTCATCTTCTGGAGAATCTAAATCCCTCTTATGGTCTGCATATGATGTACATAAACAGAGCCTCACATATACTTCTAAAAATTTAAAGATGGGTGGGGCCACTGAAAGGGCTCAACAATTAACAGCATTGTCTCCTCTTCCAGAGGACCTGGGATCAACTACCAGCAACTATATTGTGGCCCAATTCCAGTTCCAGGGGATCAGAGAGACATACATAGAGACAGACAGACAAGGATTGCAGGCCTGCCTGGTTTTTCTTTCTTTCTTATACATTTTAAAAATGTTTATTTATTTATATATGTATTTATTAGATATAAGTACACTGTAGCTGTCTTCAGACACTCCAGAAGAGGGTGTCAGATTCTGGAGAATCTAAATCCCTCTTATGGTCTGCATATCATGTACATAAACACAGCCTCACATATATTTCTAAAAATTTAAAGATGTGGGGGGCCACTGAAAGGGCTCAACAATTAACAGCATTGTCTCCTCTTCCAGAGAACCTGGGATCAACTACCAGCAACTATATGGTGGCCCATCTCCAGTTCCAGGGGATCAGGCAGACAAAGAGACAGACAGACAAGGGTGGCAGGCCTCCCTGGTTTTTCTTTCTTTCTTATCCTTTTTAAAAAATGTTTATTTATTTATTTATGTATTTATTAGATATAAGTACACTGTAGTTGTCTTCAGACACTCTAGAAGAGGGTGTCAGATTCTGTAGAATATAAATCCCTCTTATGGTCTGCATATGATGGACATAAACACAGATTCACATACACTTCTAAAAATTTAAGATGGGTGGGGCCACTGAAAGGGCTCACAATTAACAGCATTGTCTCTTCTTCCAGAGAACCTGGGATCAACTACCAGCAACTATATGGTGGCCCATCTCCAGTTCCAGGGGTTCAGACAGACAGACAGACAGACAGAGATAAGGATGGCAGGCCTGCCTGGTCTTTCTTTATTTCTTTTCGTTTTAAAATAATGTTTATTTATTTATTTATTTATTTATTTATGTATTTATTAGATACAAGTACACTGTAGCTGTGTTCAGACACTCTAGAAGAGGGTGTCATCTTCTGGAGAATCTAAATCCCTCTTATGGTCTGCATATGATGTACATAAACAGAGCCTCACATATACTTCTAAAAATTTAAAGATGGGTGGGGCCACTGAAAGGGCTCAACAATTAACAGCATTGTCTCTTCTTCCAGAGAACATGGGATCAACTACCATCAACTATATGGTGGCCCATCTCCAGTTCCAGGGGATCAGACAGACAGACAGACAGAGATAAGGAGGGCAGGCCTGCCTGGTCTTTCTTTTTTTCTTATCCTTTTAAAATAATGTTTATTTATTTATTTATTTATTTATTTATTTATTAGATATAAGTACACTGTAGTTGTCTTCAGACACTCCAGAAGAGGGTGTCAGATCCTGGAGAATCTAAATCCCTCTTATGGTCTGCATATGATGTACATAAACACAGCCTAACATATACTTCTAAAAATTTAAAGATAGGTGGAGCCACTGAAAGGGCTCAACAATTAACAGCATTGTCTCCTCTTCCAGAGAACCTGGGATCAACTACCAGCTACTATATGGTCGCCCATCTACAGTTCCAGGGGATCAGACACACAGAGAGACAGACAGACACTGTAGGACCCAGAATATGGCAAGAAACCCTGAGAAAGGTGGAAAATTAATAATACACTCTGTAGTACCCAGAATATGGCAAGAAACCCTCATAAAAGTAGAAAATTAAAAACTCACACTTAAGGACCTCAAATATGGCAAGAAAACCTGAAAAATGTGGAAAATGAGAATAATCACAGTGTAGGAACCAGAATTCCGAAAATACTTGAAAAATGTCGTAAATGAGAAAATCACATTTTAGGACCCAGAATATGGGGAGAAACCCTGAGAAACGTGGAAAATTAAAAATACACTCTGTAGCACTGAGAATATGGCAAGAAACCCTCAACAAAGTAGAAAATTAAAAACTCACACTGAAGGATCCCGAATATGGCGCGAAAACATGAAAAAGGTAGAAAATGAGAATAATCACACTGTATTACCCAGAATTACAAAAACATGAAAAACATCGAAAATGAGAAAATCACACTTGTAGGACCCAAAATACGGAAAAACTTGAAAAACGTGGAAAATGAGAAAATCACACTGGAGAAACCAGAATATGCCGAACAACCATGAAAAACCTGAAAATTAAAAATTCACACTATTGCACACAGAATATGGTGAGAAACCATGAAAAGACTGGACAATTAAAAATTCACACTTCATTACCCAGATATGGAGAGAAATACTGAAAACCGTGGGAAAAAATTCACACTGAAGGACCTGGAATACGGCAAGAGACCCTGAAAAAACATGGAAATGAGAAAATCACACAGTACGACCCAGAATATGACGAAAAAACCTGAAAAAGATAAAATATTAAAATATCACACGGAAGGACCCGGAATATGGCGAAAAACCTGAAAAACGAGGAAGATAAAAAACTCACACTGAAGGACACAGAATATGGCGAGAAAACCTGAAAAAAGTAGAAAATTAAAAATTCACACTGAAAGACCCCGAATATGGTTTGAAAACCTGAAAAAGGTGGAAAATGAGAATAATCACACTGTAGGACCCAGATTATGCCCAGAAACCCTGAAAACGTGTAAAATTAAAAAAACATGCTGTAGGACCCAGAATATGGCGAGAAAACCTGAAAAGAGTAGAAAATTAAAAATTCACACTGAAGGACCCCGAATATGGTGAGAAAACCTGAAAAAGGTGGAAAATGAGAATAATCACACTGTAGGACCCAGATTTTGCCCAGAAACCCTGAAAACGTGGAAAATTAAAAATACATGCTGTAGGACCCAGAATATGGCGAGAAACCCTGAAAAAAGTTCAAAATTACAAACTCACACTGTAGGACCCCAAATATGGCGAGAAACCCTGAAAAAGGTGCAAAATGAGAAAATCACATTTCAGGACCCAGAATATGCCGAGAAAATGTGAAAAACGTGAAAATTAAAAATTCACACTAACGGACCCAGAATATGGCGAGAAAAAGTTAATAAAAAAGTAGAAAATTAAAATCTCACAGTGAAGGAGCCCAAACATGGCGAGAAAACCTGAAAAAGGTGGAAAATGAGAAAATCACACTGTAGGATCCAGAATATGGTGAGAAACCCTGAAGAAAGTAGAAAAATACAAACTGACACTGAAGGACCCCAAATATGGGGAGAAAACCTGAAAAAGGTGGAAAATAAGAAAATCACACTGCAGGACCCAGAATATTTCAAGAAACACTGAAAAACGTGAAAATTAAAAACTCACACTGTTGAACACAGAATATGGCGAGAAACCATGAAAAAAAGTGGATAATTAAAATTCACACTGTATTACCCATAATATGGGGAGAAATACTGAAAAACGTGGAAAATTAAAAATCCACACTGAAGGACCTGGAATATGGCAAGAAAACCTGAAAACGTGGAAATGAGAAAATCACAGTGTAGGACCCAGAATATGAAGAAAAAACCTGAAAAACGTGGAAAATGAAAAATACATACTATAGGACACAGTTTATGGCGAGAAACCCTGAAAGAGTAGAAAATTAAAAACTCACACTGAAGGACCCCAAATATGGCAAGAAACCCTGAAAAAAGTAGAAAATTACAAACTGACACTGAAGAACCCCAATTATGGCCAGAAAACCTGAAAAAGTTGGAAAATGAGAAAATCACACTGTAGGACCCAGAATTACGAAAAAACTTGAAAAACGTCCAAAATAATAAAATCACACTGCAGGACCCAGAATATGCCGAGAAACATTGAAAAACATGAAAATTAAAAATTGACACTGTCAGACACAGAATAAGGGAGAAACCATGAAAAAAGTGGAAAATTAAATATTCACACTGCATTACCCAGAATATGGCGAGAAATACTAAAAAACGTGGAAAATTAAAAATTCACACTGAAGGACATGGAATATGGCAAGAAAACCTGAAAAAGTGGAAATGAGAAAATCACACTGTAGGACCCAGAATATGAGAAAAAATCTGAAAAAGGTGGAAAATTAAAAATTCACACTGAAGGATCCGGAATATGGTGAAAAAACCTGAAAAACGAGGAAAATTAAAAACTCACACTGAAGGACCCAGAATATGGCGAGAAACCATGAAAGAGTAGAAATTTAAAAACTCACACTGATGGACCCCAAATATGGCGAGAAAACCTGAAAAATGGGGAAAATGAGAATAATCACATTGAGGGACCCAGAATTGGGAAAAAACTTGAAAAACCTCAAAAATGAGAAAATCACACTGCAGGACCCAGAATATGCCTAGATTCCCTGAAAACCTGGAAAATTAAAAATACAAGCTGTAGGACCAAGAATATGGAGAGAAGCCCTGAAAAAGTAGAAAATTAAAAACTCACACTGAAGGACCCCAAATATGTCGAGAAAACCTGAAAAATTTGGAAAATGAGAAAGTCACACTGTAAGACCCAGAATATGACGAAAAAACCTGAAAAATGTGGAAAATTAAAAATTCACACAGAAGGACCTGGAATATGTCAAGAAAACCTGAAAAATTGGAAATGAGAAAATCACACTGTAGGACCCAGAATATGACGAAAAAACCTGAAAAACGTGGAAAAATAAAAATTCACACTGAAGGACCCAGAATATGGTGAGAATACCTGAAAAACGAGGAAAATTAAAAACTCACACTGAATGACCCAGAATACGGCGAGAAACCATGAAAGAGTAGAAAATTAAAAATTCACACTGACGGACCCCAAATATGGCGAAAAAACCTGAAAAATGAGGAAAATGAGAAAATCACATTGTAAGACCCAGAATATGACGAAAAAACCTGAATAATGTGGAAAATAAAAAATTCACAGTGAAGGACACGGAATATGGCGAGAATACCTGAAAAACGAGGAAAATTAAAAACTCATACTGAAGGACACAGAATATGGCGAGAAACCTTGAAAAAAGTAGAAAATTAAAAATTCACACTGAAAGACCCCAAATATGTCGAGAAAACCTGATAAAGGTGGAAAATGAGAATAATCACACTGTAGGACCCAGAATTGCCAAAAAACTTGAAAAACCATAAAAATGAGAAAATCACACTGCAGGACACAGAATATGCCGAGAAACCCTGAAAACGTGGAAAATTAAAAATTAACACTGAAGGACCTGGAATATGGCAAGAAAACCTGAAAAACGTGGAAATGAGAAAAATCACAGTGTAGGACCCAGAATATGAAGAAAAAACCTGTAAAACTTGAAAAATTAATAATTCACACTGAAGAACCCAGAATATTGTGAGAAAATCTGAAAAACGTCGAAAATGAAAAATACACACTGTAGGACCCAGAACATGGCAAGAAACCCTAAAAGAGTAGAAAATTAAAAACTCACACTGAAGGACCCCAAATATGGCAAGAAACCCTGAAAAAAGTAGAAAATTACAAACTGACACTGAAGAACCCCAATTATGGCGAGAAAACATGAAAAAGGTGGAAAATGAGAAAATCACACTGTAGGACCCAGAATTACGAAAAAACTTGAAAATATCGAAAATGAGAAAATCACACTGTAGGACCCAGAATATGCCAAGAAACCCTGAAAACGTGAAAAATTAAAAATACAACGTTTAGGACCCAGAATACGGCGAGAAACCCTGAAAAACTTAGAAAATTACAAACTCACACTGAAGGACCCGAAAAATGGCTAGAAAGGCTGAAAAAGGTGGAAAATGAGAAAATCACACTGTAGGACCCAGAATTACGAAAAAACTTGAAAAATGTGGAAAATGAGAAAATCACACTGTAGGACCCAGAATATGCCGAGAAACGCTGAAAAAATGAAACATTAAATATTCACACTGTCGGACCAAGAATATTACAAAAAAAAACCTTAAAAACGTGGAAAATTAAAAATTTACACTGTGGGACCCAGAATATGGCGAGAAACACTGAAAAATGTGGAAAATTAAATTCACACTGTAGGAACCAGAATATGCCGAGAAAACCTGAAAAAGTTTGAAAATGAAAAAATCACACTGTGGGACTGAGAATATGATGAAAAAAAAACTTAAAAACATGGAAAATTAAAAACTCCCACTGAAAAACCTAGAATATGGCAAGAAACCCTGAAAAGGTGGAAAATGAGAAATTCACACTGTAGGACCCAGAATATGATGATAAACACTGAAAAATATTGAAAAATAAAATTCACACTATAGGACCAGAATATGGAAAAAAACCTTGAAAAACGTGGAAAATTAAAAATTCACACTGCAGGACCCAGAATATGCTGAGAAAACCTGAAAAAGGTGGAAAATGAGAAAATCACACTGTAGGACGGAGAATTGGGGAAAAAAACTTGAAAAAAGTCAAAAATTGGAAAATCGCACAGTAGGAGCCAGAATATGCCAGAAACCCTGAAAACGTGGAAAATTAAAAATACACGCTGTAGGATTCAAAATATGGCAATAAACCCTGAAAGAAGTAGAAAATTAAAAACTCACACTGAAGGACCCGGAATATGGCGAGAAAACCTGAAAAATGTGGAAAATGAGAAAATCAACCTGTAGGACATAGAAATGCGAAAAAACTTAAAAAAAGTGGAAAATGAGAAAATCACATTGTAGGACCCAGAATATGCCAAGAAACCCTGAAAAACGAGAAAAAATAAAAATATGCTTTTTGGAGCCAGAATATTGCAAGAAACACAGTAAAAAGTAGAAAATTAAAAACTCACACTGAAGGACCCGGAATATGGCAAAAAACCTGAAAAAGGTGGAAAATGAGTATAATCAACTGTAGGACACAGAATAGCGATAAAACTTGAAAAACGTGCCCAGAATATGGCGAGAAATACTGAAAAACGTGGAAAATTAAAAATTCAGACTGAAGGACCTGGAATATGGCAAGAAAACCTGAAAAACGAGGAAATGGGAAAATCACACTGTAGGAGCCAGAATATGCCGAGAAAACTTGAAAAACGTGGAAAATTAAAAATACACTCTGTAGGACCCAGAATATGGCGAGAAACCCTGAAAAAAGTAGAAAATTAAAAACTCACATTGAAGGACCCCGAATATGGCGAGAAAACCTGAAAAAGGTGGAAAATGAGAAAATCACACTGTAGGACCCATAATATTACAAAAAACTTGAAAGAAGTGGAAAATTAAAAATTCACAGTGAAGGACCCAGAATATGGCGAGAAAACCTGAAAAACGAGGAAAATTCAAAATTCACACTGTAGGACCCAGAATATGGCTAGAAAACCTGAAAAAGTTGGAAAATGAGAATAATCACACTGTAGGACCAAGATATGTGAAAAAACTTGAAAAATTTCAAAATTGAGAAAAATCACACTGTAGGACCCAGAATATGCTGAGAAACCCTGAAAAACGTGGAAAATTAAAAATACACGCTGTAGGACCCATAATATGTCGAGAAACCCTGAAAAATTAGAAATGTAAAAACTCACACTGAAGGACCCCAAATATGGCAAGAAAACATGAAAAAGGTGAAAAAAGAGAAAATCACACTGTAGGACCCAGAAATATGAAAAAACTTGAAAAATGTGGAAAATGAGAAAATCACACTGCAGAAACCAGAATATGCCGAACAACCATGAAAAACCTGAAATTAAAAATTCACACAGTCGGACACAGAATATGGTGAGAAACCATGAAAAAAGTGGACAATTAAAAATTCACAATTTATTACCCAGATATGGCGAGAAATACTGAAAACCGTGGAAAAAAATTCACACTGAAGGACCTGGAATACGGCAAGTGACCCTGAAAAACAGGGAAATGAGAAAAATCACACAGTAGGACCCAGCATATGGCGAGAAAACCTGAAAAAAGTAGAAAATTAAAAATTCACACTGAAGGACCCCGAATATTGCAAGAAAACCTGAAAAGGGTGGAAAATGAGAATAATCAATCTGTAGGACCCAGCTTATGCCTAGAAACCCTGAAAACGTGGAAAATTAAAAATACATGCTGTAGGACCCAGAATATGGCGTGTAACCCTGAAAAAAGTTGAAAATAACAAACTCACACTGTAGGACCCCAAATATGGCGAGAAACCCTGCAAAAGGTGGAAAATGAGAAAATCACACTGCAGGATCCAGAATATGCCGAGAAAATGTGAAAAACGTGAAAATTAATAATTCACACTCACGGACCCAGAATATGGCGAGAAACACTTAATAAAAAAGTAGGAAATTAAAAACTCACAGTGAAGGAGCCCAAACATGACCAGAAAAACCTGAAAAAGGTGGAAAATGAGAAAATCACACTGTAGGATCCAGAATATGGCAAGAAATCCTGAAAAAAGTAGAAAAATAAAAACTCACACTGAAGGACCCCAAATATGGCAAGAAAACCCGAAAAAGGTGGAAAATGAGAAAATCACACAGTAGGACCCAGAATTACAAAAAAAACTTGAAAAAAGTGGAAAATGAGAAAATCACACTGCAGGACCAAGAATATTTAGAGAAATCCTGAAAAACGTGAAAATTAAAAATTCACACTCCAGGACCTAGAATATGCCGAGAAACCCTGAAAAACGTGAAAATTAAAAATTCACATTATCGGACCCTAAAAAACGAGGAAAACACAAAACTCACGCTGTAGGACACAGAATATGTCGAGAAACCCTGAAAAATTAGAAAATTAAAAACTCACACTGAAGAAACCCAAATATGGCGAGAGAACATGAAAAATGTAGAAAATTAAAAATAAACATGGCAATAAAACCTGAAAAACGAGGAAAAATCAAAACTCACACTGTAGAACCCAGAATATGGCGAGAAAACCTGAAAAAGGTGGAAAATGACAATAATCACACTGTAAGACCGAGATTTGGAAAAAAAAAATTGACAAATGTTGAAAATGAGAAAATCACACTGTAGGACCCAGAATATGCTGAGAAACCCTGAAAAACGTGGAAAATTAAAAATACACGATCTAGGACACAGAATATGGAGAGAAACCCTGAAAAATTAGAAAAGTAAAAAATCATACTGAAGGACCCCAACTATGGCGAGAAAACCTGAAATAGGTGGAAAATGAGAAAATCACACTGTAGGACCCAGAATTACGCAAAAACTTGAAAAACGTGGAAAATGAGAAAATCACACGGCAGGTCCCAGAATATGCAGAGAAACCCTGAAAAACGTGAAAATCAAAAATTCACACTGTCAGACACAGAATATGGCGAGAAATACTGAAAAACGTGGAAAATTAAAAATACACGCTCTAGGACCCAGAATATGGCTAGAAATCCTGAAAAAAGTAGAAAATTACAAACTCACACTGAAGGACCCCAAATATGGCTAGAAAACCTGAAAATGTGGAAAATTAGAAAATCACACTGCAGGACCCAGAATATGCCGAGAAACCCTGAAAAACGTGAAAATTAAAAATTCACACTATATTACCCAGAATATGGCGAGAAATACTGAAAAACTTTGAAAATTAAAAATTCACACTGAAGAAACTGCAATATGGCAAAAAAAAAAAAAAAACCTGGAAAACGTGTAAATGAGAAAATTACTCTGTAGGACACAGAATATGACCAAAAAACCTGAAAAACGTGTGAAAGACTCCAAAACTCCCAAAGGGAGGCACTTACTCAAGCCTCGGGTCAGCCGCGCACCCAAGAAGACACTGAGACCGGTACTTAAGATGTATAGAGTAAGATTTAATACAGCAACAACAAGAAAGCAGACAGAACAAACAAAAAGCACATAAATACCAGATATCTGGGGCCGGACCTCATGCAGCAGGTGCAGAGGAGATCCGGCGATTAGCCCAAACTTTTCACCAGCTTTTATAGGTAGGAGGTAAGGGGGGAGCAGGGCAGGGAAAATACAGTTTTTACGTCACTAAGTGATTCAACCAAGGGTTTTTCCAAAGTGCTTTTGCAACTGCGTCCCACACTTTGGTCATGTACTTGATTCATTGGGACTGTGGTTTTTACTCACACCCTTTATCTCAAAAATGTCCCTGGCACAGTCCTCAGTTGGGAGGGGTAGGACTGGGTTCGTTCCAGGAAACCCTTATCTCAGAAATGTCCCCGGAACAGTTTTCATTTGAGAGGGGGTCTGACTCTGGTGTGAGAGTTCAGAATGTACTCTGGGGTGAGAGTTCTGGTGGGTTCCGGGAACAATCTCCAGATGGGAGGGGTAGGAGGGCTCTGAGTTGGAGAGTTCAGTAATTTTCCTCTTTCATTCCCCCCTTCTTTTAGTAAATAATTCTAATCTTAGAATTTCAGATACTGCATAATGCACCAAATGAAAGACTCTATTTTAACATGGGAACAAAAACAGAACAAGAAGCATTAGTAAACAGAACTAGGCAGGGGCCCTTTTAGCGAGGCTTGAGGGTCTGGGCATGATGTAGGTGCACGTAGATCAGATCTCTGGCTGGAACTGGTGAGATGTCCTTGGGATACCCGGCTCGTTTACTGTCTCAGCTGTTGGGATCCCTGGAGCAATGTCGTCCATGTACTCAGTCTGATTTTTCCCAGTTGTGACCAGACCACCTGCAAGCCTTTTAACTTAGCATACAGAGCATTATTAACAACATAGGTTTAAACACATCATTTGGAACAGTAATGGCCATAGGTGACTCATAAAGGACCTTAAACAGAGTAAAACTGAATCAAGAAATAGGGCATAGGGAAGGAACACCAAGTCCATGCCAGTCTCTACGATTAATTTTGTCAAGGTCTGTCTTAGAGTTTTAAACTAATTTTTATCTATCCTGAGCTCTGAGGTCTATACACACAATGTAATTTTTGACCTCTGAATACTTGGCCACACCCTGACTTACCTGGGCAACAAAGCAGGGCTATTATCTGACACTATTGCTTTTGGCACTCTGAACCTTGGAAAAATTTTCTTCAATAATCTTCTTGATGACTATGTGAGCAGTCTCATTTATCCATATTGAGAACGTCTTTTCTCAGTAAAGTTTATTTCTCAGTTGATGTCAGGTCTGTCTTTTCAAGGGAGGACTAGTTTTCTTTCTTTCAGTTTTTACCATTTTCACTTGCTTTTTGTCCACCACTGCACTGCTGTCCCCGCCTTCCGCTTACCTTTAATCGTGAGGCTACTGCCGTCCGTGTACCAGCTCAAACTCTCAGGCCAAGGCTGATCTGATCTTTACTTGCTGAGGTAAGTAGCCCCCTCTGTTGGTAGATGGCCCCATGGATATGAGCTGCTTTCCATCTACTACTGTTGCTCCTGTGACAAAGCTGCTGCCGTCTGTGTACCAGGCAGGCACACCTGGCCAAGGCTGATCAGTCAGATCTCTCCTTGTTCCAATTTTCCTCAGCCAGGACATCAGCACATTGATGTACAGGAGTGGAGTCATCCGCCAAGGAGCAGTAAACTCTGGTAGTGGGTATAGTCACATGCTGACCCAGAGTAAGCTTGTCAGCGTCTTTAACAAGCAGGGCTGCCTTTATGCTGTCAAAGGCTTTTTGGTGTTCCTCAGTCCAGGTGAATGGGACTTTTTCTTTTCTGCAAAAGCCCACCGTCCCCAGAAACTCACGTACTTAGCGCGGGGTGGTGGGGGTTGGGATCAGCATCACAGTCTTTTTTCTGGCCTCGGTGAGCCACGCTTTTCGTCGTCTCGGCACCTCGGTCTCTGCCTTTAGCCAACCGCAGGGCTTGGGTTAGTGCCAAGAGTTCATGTTTTCCAGAGCATTAGTCAGCCATCGGTCAGGGGGCTGAACCACACTTTTAGGGCATGTGCCAAGTTTTGTCTCAGGGTCAGTTTATCTGCGTCCTTGACCAGAAACCACTTATGTGCAGACAAGCAGGTCATCTTACAGTCACCAGGTCTAATTTTCACAAGTATGCCACCAGTCTTTTTCAGGGTCCCAATCTCTGAGTAAGAACCTCTTTAGCAATACTTTTGTTCTCAGTCACATTTAGGAGTCCCAAAGTTGGGACAACATTAGGGCAGTCTCAATAGCATCTAAGGCCATCCAAGGTTGTTCTTTTATTTTTTATACGAAAGGCTGTTTATCTTTTTAATTCAGCAAAACCTGGAATCCACAGTCTGCAAAGGCCCGCAGTGTCCAGGAACCTTTTAAACTTGCTTTGCACTGGTCAGTGGAGGAATATGAAACACAGTCTCTTTTTAGCTGCTTTTAACAGGTAGGCCACCGGTCTCTTTTAAGGACTCAGCTTCTGTGTTAGCACCCCTTCTGCTTTTTCTTTACTTTAAGCCACAAACAGGTGAAGGGTTTGGTCATGAGGGGGGGCTCCTCTTTTTTTTGTTAGGACAGTCTCTCACCCAGTGTTCTTCTTTTTCAACAGCAAACACTCTGATCTTTAGCCAAAAGCTTTCTTTTTTCTGTTGCCAGGTACTAAGTTTTCTAGCTTCCCTGACTTTTGTGACCAGCAGTTCATTTCTCTTATCCTTTTTTGAAAATTTTCTGGCTCCCTATTTCTTGCAGATCATCTCTAAGTGCTAGTATTATTAGCAAGCTAGTCTTTGTCATTTTTCTCTCTTTGCTCCTGTTTCTTAACTGCAATGGAGATCTCATATAATGTCTCTCTTCATAGTTCGACTACCCTGGTTTATTTTTCTGTCTTACAGCACATTTCTGATTCTGACTCTGGTCTCTGTACTTGCCAGCCTCATTTTACTGGTTCCTCTTTTTTGTCTTTCTCATTTAGAGTATCTTTCTCATTTCAGACCTAATTTTCTTTATCTCTATTTTTACCTCTTTTCACTGTTAGGTCAGATTGTCGGGGCACTTTCAGTCCCACAGAGACGAGACCTCATCAGAGCCTGGCAGTTAGACCCGCAGGTGTTCCTTACCTTGTATGTCTCTCTCACCGGAGCTTAGAACAAACTCACACAGCTCAGGGCAGTGCCTGAGAGGAGAAAACACATGGGGCAGAGAAGGGAGTGTAGCTTTTACATCAGACCACTGATATTTCAAAATGAACACAATTTTTTCTGTTAACAGTTAGCAAGAGACAGGATACAGGGGACAGGAGAATGAGCCCTTCTCCCACCCAGGAGGCAGGCAAAGGCTGAGTCTCCGCCGCGCGCCACAGCGGAAATGTGGGAGTGGCAAACAAACGCTGGCAGGCAGAGGAACCAATTTAACTATTTAACTACCTGATAGACTCCCGGTGTTCTCTGCACTGTCTTTAGGGAGGGAGCACGCAGTCAGGCAGGCACAAGGGAGTGCGGGTAGACTCTGGGGGGGCCAAAGGAGGGACGGCGGCTGTAGTCGGCCCCTCCCCAGCTGTGGCAGGCTTCACGGCCACTCCGGGACTGGCAGGCGGGGGCCGGCAGGCCGCTGCACTCACTATCAGCATTTTACAACTCGGGGCACAGACAGCCCCTGCTTCTGCCGTGCCTGCAGAAGCCAGAACCTCAGCACCACTACTGCTATCAAAGCCCCAACTGCGCCACCAGAGCCGGAAATCTTTAGCCCAGCTCTGCATTTCAGAGCTCTTTTGAGCAGCCTGGGACTCACCAGCACTGAGTTTTTTCCTTTTAAAACCATTTCTGACAAATTCTGTCCTGACGTCAGTCCAAGTCTACAGTCGACAAAGGGTTAACACACACACACACACACACAGTCTTGTCATGTGGCCACAAACAAGCACACTCGTCCACGCCTGGACTTACACAACCAGCCAAACACTTTTTTCTGACGGGGTCGGATTTCACATTGACTCTTTTTTCCTGATAGGGGTGGGATTCCACATCCACTCCCGCCCTGGCAGAGAGAACTCTCTCTCTCTTTCACTCTGCCAGGCAACAGCCAGGTCTTTTTGACTGTTCTGTACCCTGGGCACTCCTTCCAGGGTCTCCCTTGGAACATCTTTTTGGGGTGCAAACTGTGAGGCCATAGACAGTCGTCCTCTCACAGCCACTGCCAGAATAAACCCACAATCTCAGAATACACAAATGCAGCAGTTCCACACCTACACACCCAGCAGATTGTCCCATTTCTAGATTAATAGCAGACACGACAAAAGCAGACACAAGACTTGAGACACTACAGGCAACTTACAGAATCAGATGGCCTCTCCAAGGCCGACAGATTGAGACCATCCCGGTCTCCAGTGGGGTCCACCAAGCGTCCTTGGTCCTCCCCTATCTCACCTGGGACGTCTCCCAGGGGCAGATCGGACGGTGAGCACCTGGGGCACGTCTGCCCCTTACTCACTTCGCATTCCCTCCCGGAGTGCGATCTCTGGTGCTCCTACTGAGCACAGAGCGTCACGCAAAACCAGAACAGCGATCGCTCATACAGAATGGCCTTCCTGGCCTCTCAGAAATTAACAGAACACAGACACCAGACCAAAGCAGAACAGTAAATCTTACTTCTGAGTGGGTCCAGGACTTCTGGGTAAACGCGCTGATTCCCGGCCAACGCACCAAATGAAAGACTCCAAAACTCCCAAAGGGAGGCACTTACTCAAGCCTCGGGTCAGCCGCGCACCCAAGAAGACACTGAGACCGGTACTTAAGATGT
>NW_028227347.1:137335-209372 GCF_978045245.1 Mus caroli
CAGTCCTACCCCTCCCAACTGAGGACTGTGCCAGGGACATTTTTGAGATAAAGGGTGTGAGTAAAAACCACAGTCCCAATGAATCAAGTACATGACCAAAGTGTGGGACGCAGTTGCAAAAGCACTTTGGAAAAACCCTTGGTTGAATCACTTAGTGACGTAAAAACTGTATTTTCCCTGCCCTGCTCCCCCCTTACCTCCTACCTATAAAAGCTGGTGAAAAGTTTGGGCTAATCGCCGGATCTCCTCTGCACCTGCTGCATGAGGTCCGGCCCCAGATATCTGGTATTTATGTGCTTTTTGTTTGTTCTGTCTGCTTTCTTGTTGTTGCTGTATTAAATCTTACTCTATACATCTTAAGTACCGGTCTCAGTGTCTTCTTGGGTGCGCGGCTGACCCGAGGCTTGAGTAAGTGCCTCCCTTTGGGAGTTTTGGAGTCTTTCATTTGGTGCGTTGGCCGGGAATCAGCGCGTTTACCCAGAAGTCCTGGACCCACTCAGAAGTAAGATTTACTGTTCTGCTTTGGTCTGGTGTCTGTGTTCTGTTAATTTCTGAGAGGCCAGGAAGGCCATTCTGTATGAGCGATCGCTGTTCTGGTTTTGCGTGACGCTCTGTGCTCAGTAGGAGCACCAGAGATCGCACTCCGGGAGGGAATGCGAAGTGAGTAAGGGGCAGACGTGCCCCAGGTGCTCACCGTCCGATCTGCCCCTGGGAGACGTCCCAGGTGAGATAGGGGAGGACCAAGGACGCTTGGTGGACCCCACTGGAGACCGGGATGGTCTCAATCTGTCGGCCTTGGAGAGGCCATCTGATTCTGTAAGTTGCCTGTAGTGTCTCAAGTCTTGTGTCTGCTTTTGTCGTGTCTGCTATTAATCTAGAAATGGGACAATCTGCTGGGTGTGTAGGTGTGGAACTGCTGCATTTGTGTATTCTGAGATTGTGGGTTTATTCTGGCAGTGGCTGTGAGAGGACGACTGTCTATGGCCTCACAGTTTGCACCCCAAAAAGATGTTCCAAGGGAGACCCTGGAAGGAGTGCCCAGGGTACAGAACAGTCAAAAAGACCTGGCTGTTGCCTGGCAGAGTGAAAGAGAGAGAGAGTTCTCTCTGCCAGGGCGGGAGTGGATGTGGAATCCCACCCCTATCAGGAAAAAAGAGTCAATGTGAAATCCGACCCCGTCAGAAAAAAGTGTTTGGCTGGTTGTGTAAGTCCAGGCGTGGACGAGTGTGCTTGTTTGTGGCCACATGACAAGACTGTGTGTGTGTGTGTGTGTGTTAACCCTTTGTCGACTGTAGACTTGGACTGACGTCAGGACAGAATTTGTCAGAAATGGTTTTAAAAGGAAAAAACTCAGTGCTGGTGAGTCCCAGGCTGCTCAAAAGAGCTCTGAAATGCAGAGCTGGGCTAAAGATTTCCGGCTCTGGTGGCGCAGTTGGGGCTTTGATAGCAGTAGTGGTGCTGAGGTTCTGGCTTCTGCAGGCACGGCAGAAGCAGGGGCTGTCTGTGCCCCGAGTTGTAAAATGCTGATAGTGAGTGCAGCGGCCTGCCGGCCCCCGCCTGCCAGTCCCGGAGTGGCCGTGAAGCCTGCCACAGCTGGGGAGGGGCCGACTACAGCCGCCGTCCCTCCTTTGGCCCCCCCAGAGTCTACCCGCACTCCCTTGTGCCTGCCTGACTGCGTGCTCCCTCCCTAAAGACAGTGCAGAGAACACCGGGAGTCTATCAGGTAGTTAAATAGTTAAATTGGTTCCTCTGCCTGCCAGCGTTTGTTTGCCACTCCCACATTTCCGCTGTGGCGCGCGGCGGAGACTCAGCCTTTGCCTGCCTCCTGGGTGGGAGAAGGGCTCATTCTCCTGTCCCCTGTATCCTGTCTCTTGCTAACTGTTAACAGAAAAAATTGTGTTCATTTTGAAATATCAGTGGTCTGATGTAAAAGCTACACTCCCTTCTCTGCCCCATGTGTTTTCTCCTCTCAGGCACTGCCCTGAGCTGTGTGAGTTTGTTCTAAGCTCCGGTGAGAGAGACATACAAGGTAAGGAACACCTGCGGGTCTAACTGCCAGGCTCTGATGAGGTCTCGTCTCTGTGGGACTGAAAGTGCCCCGACAATCTGACCTAACAGTGAAAAGAGGTAAAAATAGAGATAAAGAAAATTAGGTCTGAAATGAGAAAGATACTCTAAATGAGAAAGACAAAAAAGAGGAACCAGTAAAATGAGGCTGGCAAGTACAGAGACCAGAGTCAGAATCAGAAATGTGCTGTAAGACAGAAAAATAAACCAGGGTAGTCGAACTATGAAGAGAGACATTATATGAGATCTCCATTGCAGTTAAGAAACAGGAGCAAAGAGAGAAAAATGACAAAGACTAGCTTGCTAATAATACTAGCACTTAGAGATGATCTGCAAGAAATAGGGAGCCAGAAAATTTTCAAAAAAGGATAAGAGAAATGAACTGCTGGTCACAAAAGTCAGGGAAGCTAGAAAACTTAGTACCTGGCAACAGAAAAAAGAAAGCTTTTGGCTAAAGATCAGAGTGTTTGCTGTTGAAAAAGAAGAACACTGGGTGAGAGACTGTCCTAACAAAAAAAAGAGGAGCCCCCCCTCATGACCAAACCCTTCACCTGTTTGTGGCTTAAAGTAAAGAAAAAGCAGAAGGGGTGCTAACACAGAAGCTGAGTCCTTAAAAGAGACCGGTGGCCTACCTGTTAAAAGCAGCTAAAAAGAGACTGTGTTTCATATTCCTCCACTGACCAGTGCAAAGCAAGTTTAAAAGGTTCCTGGACACTGCGGGCCTTTGCAGACTGTGGATTCCAGGTTTTGCTGAATTAAAAAGATAAACAGCCTTTCGTATAAAAAATAAAAGAACAACCTTGGATGGCCTTAGATGCTATTGAGACTGCCCTAATGTTGTCCCAACTTTGGGACTCCTAAATGTGACTGAGAACAAAAGTATTGCTAAAGAGGTTCTTACTCAGAGATTGGGACCCTGAAAAAGACTGGTGGCATACTTGTGAAAATTAGACCTGGTGACTGTAAGATGACCTGCTTGTCTGCACATAAGTGGTTTCTGGTCAAGGACGCAGATAAACTGACCCTGAGACAAAACTTGGCACATGCCCTAAAAGTGTGGTTCAGCCCCCTGACCGATGGCTGACTAATGCTCTGGAAAACATGAACTCTTGGCACTAACCCAAGCCCTGCGGTTGGCTAAAGGCAGAGACCGAGGTGCCGAGACGACGAAAAGCGTGGCTCACCGAGGCCAGAAAAAAGACTGTGATGCTGATCCCAACCCCCACCACCCCGCGCTAAGTACGTGAGTTTCTGGGGACGGTGGGCTTTTGCAGAAAAGAAAAAGTCCCATTCACCTGGACTGAGGAACACCAAAAAGCCTTTGACAGCATAAAGGCAGCCCTGCTTGTTAAAGACGCTGACAAGCTTACTCTGGGTCAGCATGTGACTATACCCACTACCAGAGTTTACTGCTCCTTGGCGGATGACTCCACTCCTGTACATCAATGTGCTGATGTCCTGGCTGAGGAAAATTGGAACAAGGAGAGATCTGACTGATCAGCCTTGGCCAGGTGTGCCTGCCTGGTACACAGACGGCAGCAGCTTTGTCACAGGAGCAACAGTAGTAGATGGAAAGCAGCTCATATCCATGGGGCCATCTACCAACAGAGGGGGCTACTTACCTCAGCAAGTAAAGATCAGATCAGCCTTGGCCTGAGAGTTTGAGCTGGTACACGGACGGCAGTAGCCTCACGATTAAAGGTAAGCGGAAGGCGGGGACAGCAGTGCAGTGGTGGACAAAAAGCAAGTGAAAATGGTAAAAACTGAAAGAAAGAAAACTAGTCCTCCCTTGAAAAGACAGACCTGACATCAACTGAGAAATAAACTTTACTGAGAAAAGACGTTCTCAATATGGATAAATGAGACTGCTCACATAGTCATCAAGAAGATTATTGAAGAAAATTTTTCCAAGGTTCAGAGTGCCAAAAGCAATAGTGTCAGATAATAGCCCTGCTTTGTTGCCCAGGTAAGTCAGGGTGTGGCCAAGTATTCAGAGGTCAAAAATTACATTGTGTGTATAGACCTCAGAGCTCAGGATAGATAAAAATTAGTTTAAAACTCTAAGACAGACCTTGACAAAATTAATCGTAGAGACTGGCATGGACTTGGTGTTCCTTCCCTATGCCCTATTTCTTGATTCAGTTTTACTCTGTTTAAGGTCCTTTATGAGTCACCTATGGCCATTACTGTTCCAAATGATGTGTTTAAACCTATGTTGTTAATAATGCTCTGTATGCTAAGTTAAAAGGCTTGCAGGTGGTCTGGTCACAACTGGGAAAAATCAGACTGAGTACATGGACGACATTGCTCCAGGGATCCCAACAGCTGAGACAGTAAACGAGCCGGGTATCCCAAGGACATCTCACCAGTTCCAGCCAGAGATCTGATCTACGTGCACCTACATCATGCCCAGACCCTCAAGCCTCGCTAAAAGGGCCCCTGCCTAGTTCTGTTTACTAATGCTTCTTGTTCTGTTTTTGTTCCCATGTTAAAATAGAGTCTTTCATTTGGTGCATTATGCAGTATCTGAAATTCTAAGATTAGAATTATTTACTAAAAGAAGGGGGGAATGAAAGAGGAAAATTACTGAACTCTCCAACTCAGAGCCCTCCTACCCCTCCCATCTGGAGATTGTTCCCGGAACCCACCAGAACTCTCACCCCAGAGTACATTCTGAACTCTCACACCAGAGTCAGACCCCCTCTCAAATGAAAACTGTTCCGGGGACATTTCTGAGATAAGGGTTTCCTGGAACGAACCCAGTCCTACCCCTCCCAACTGAGGACTGTGCCAGGGACATTTTTGAGATAAAGGGTGTGAGTAAAAACCACAGTCCCAATGAATCAAGTACATGACCAAAGTGTGGGACGCAGTTGCAAAAGCACTTTGGAAAAACCCTTGGTTGAATCACTTAGTGACGTAAAAACTGTATTTTCCCTGCCCTGCTCCCCCCTTACCTCCTACCTATAAAAGCTGGTGAAAAGTTTGGGCTAATCGCCGGATCTCCTCTGCACCTGCTGCATGAGGTCCGGCCCCAGATATCTGGTATTTATGTGCTTTTTGTTTGTTCTGTCTGCTTTCTTGTTGTTGCTGTATTAAATCTTACTCTATACATCTTAAGTACCGGTCTCAGTGTCTTCTTGGGTGCGCGGCTGACCCGAGGCTTGAGTAAGTGCCTCCCTTTGGGAGTTTTGGAGTCTTTCACACGTTTTTCAGGTTTTTTGGTCATATTCTGTGTCCTACAGAGTAATTTTCTCATTTACACGTTTTCCAGGTTTTTTTTTTTTTTTTGCCATATTGCAGTTTCTTCAGTGTGAATTTTTAATTTTCAAAGTTTTTCAGTATTTCTCGCCATATTCTGGGTAATATAGTGTGAATTTTTAATTTTCACGTTTTTCAGGGTTTCTCGGCATATTCTGGGTCCTGCAGTGTGATTTTCTAATTTTCCACATTTTCAGGTTTTCTAGCCATATTTGGGGTCCTTCAGTGTGAGTTTGTAATTTTCTACTTTTTTCAGGATTTCTAGCCATATTCTGGGTCCTAGAGCGTGTATTTTTAATTTTCCACGTTTTTCAGTATTTCTCGCCATATTCTGTGTCTGACAGTGTGAATTTTTGATTTTCACGTTTTTCAGGGTTTCTCTGCATATTCTGGGACCTGCCGTGTGATTTTCTCATTTTCCACGTTTTTCAAGTTTTTGCGTAATTCTGGGTCCTACAGTGTGATTTTCTCATTTTCCACCTATTTCAGGTTTTCTCGCCATAGTTGGGGTCCTTCAGTATGATTTTTTACTTTTCTAATTTTTCAGGGTTTCTCTCCATATTCTGTGTCCTAGATCGTGTATTTTTAATTTTCCACGTTTTTCAGGGTTTCTCAGCATATTCTGGGTCCTACAGTGTGATTTTCTCATTTTCAACATTTGTCAATTTTTTTTTTCCAAATCTCGGTCTTACAGTGTGATTATTGTCATTTTCCACCTTTTTCAGGTTTTCTCGCCATATTCTGGGTTCTACAGTGTGAGTTTTGATTTTTCCTCGTTTTTCAGGTTTTATTGCCATGTTTATTTTTAATTTTCTACATTTTTCATGTTCTCTCGCCATATTTGGGTTTCTTCAGTGTGAGTTTTTAATTTTCTAATTTTTCAGGGTTTCTCGACATATTCTGTGTCCTACAGCGTGAGTTTTGTGTTTTCCTCGTTTTTTAGGGTCCGATAATGTGAATTTTTAATTTTCACGTTTTTCAGGGTTTCTCGGCATATTCTAGGTCCTGGAGTGTGAATTTTTAATTTTCACGTTTTTCAGGATTTCTCTAAATATTCTTGGTCCTGCAGTGTGATTTTCTCATTTTCCACTTTTTTCAAGTTTTTTTTGTAATTCTGGGTCCTACTGTGTGATTTTCTCATTTTCCACCTTTTTCGGGTTTTCTTGCCATATTTGGGGTCCTTCAGTGTGAGTTTTTATTTTTCTACTTTTTTCAGGATTTCTTGCCATATTCTGGATCCTACAGTGTGATTTTCTCATTTTCCACCTTTTTCAGGTTTTTCTGGTCATGTTTGGGCTCCTTCACTGTGAGTTTTTAATTTCCTACTTTTTTATTAAGTGTTTCTCGCCATATTCTGGGTCCGTGAGTGTGAATTATTAATTTTCACGTTTTTCACATTTTCTCGGCATATTCTGGATCCTGCAGTGTGATTTTCTCATTTTCCACCTTTTGCAGGGTTTCTCGCCATATTTGGGGTCCTACAGTGTGAGTTTGTTATTTTCAACTTTTTTCAGGGTTACACGCCATATTCTGGGTCCTACAGCATGTATTTTTAATTTTCCACGTTTTCAGGGTTTCTAGGCATAAGCTGGGTCCTACAGATTGATTATTCTCATTTTCCACCCTTTTCAGGTTTTCTTGCAATATTCGGGGTCCTTCAGTGTGAATTTTTAATTTTCTACTTTTTTCAGGTTTTCTCGCCATATGCTGGGTCCTACTGTGTGATTTTTCTCATTTCCCTGTTTTTCAGGGTCACTTGCCGTATTCCAGGTCCTTCAGTGTGAATTTTTTTCCACGGTTTTCAGTATTTCTCGCCATATCTGGGTAATAAATTGTGAATTTTTAATTGTCCACTTTTTTCATGGTTTCTCACCATATTCTGTGTCCGACTGTGTGAATTTTTAATTTTCAGGTTTTTCATGGTTGTTCGGCATATTCTGGTTTCTGCAGTGTGATTTTCTCATTTTCCACATTTTTCAAGTTTTTTCATATTTCTGGGTCCTACAGTGTGATTTTCTCTTTTTTCACCTTTTTCATGTTTTCTTGCCATATTTGGGGTCCTTCAGTGTGAGTTTTTACATTTCTAATTTTTCAGGGTTTCTCGACATATTATGGGTCCTACAGCGTGTATTTTTAATTTTCCACGTTTTTCAGGGTTTCTCAGCATATTCTGGGTCCTACAGTGTGATTTTTCTCAATTTTGAAATTTTTCAAGTTTTTTCACATATCTTGGTCCTACAGTGTGATTATTCTCATTTTCCAACTTTTTCAGGTTTTCTAGCCATATTCTGGGTCCTACAGTGTGAATTTTGAATTTTCCTCGTTTTTCAGGTTTTCTCGCCATATTCTGGGTCCTTCACTGTGAATTTTTAATTTTCCACTTCTTTCAAGTTTTTTGTAATATTATGGGTCCTACAGTGTGATTTTCTCATTTTCCACCTTTTTCAGGTTTTCTCGCCATATTCGGGGTCCTTCAATGTGAGTTTTTAATTTTCTACTTTTTTCAGGGTTTCTCGCCATATTCTGGGTCCTACAGAGTGTATTTTTAATTTTCCACGTTTTTCAAGGTTTCTCGGCATATTCTGGCTCCTACAGTGTGATTTTCCCATTTCCTCGTTTTTCAGGTTTTCTTGCCATATTCCAGGTCCTTCAGTCTGAATTTTTAATTTTCCACGTTTTTCAGTATTTCTCGCCATATTCTGGGCACGTTTTTCAAGTTTTATCGCTATTCTGTGTCCTACAGTTGATTATACTCATTTTCCACCTTTTTCAGGTTTTTTGCCATATTCCGGGTCCTTCAGTGTGAGTTTTTAATTTTCTACTTTTTACTGTGTTTCTTGCAATATTCTGGCTCCAAAAAGCATATTTTTATTTTTTCTCGTTTTTCAGGGTTTCTTGGCATATTCTGGGTCCTACAATGTGATTTTCTCATTTTCCACTTTTTTTAAGTTTTTTCGCATTTCTATGTCCTACAGGTTGATTTTCTCATTTTCCACATTTTTCAGGTTTTCTCGCCATATTCCGGGTCCTTCAGTGTGAGTTTTTAATTTTCTACTTCTTTCAGGGTTTATTGCCATATTTTGAATCCTACAGCGTGTATTTTTAATTTTCCACGTTTTCAGGGTTTCTGGCATATTCTGGCTCCTACTGTGCGATTTTCCAATTTTTGACTTTTTTCAAGTTTTTTTCCCCAATTCTCCGTCCTACAGTGTGATTTTCTCATTTTCCACCTTTTTCAGGTTTTCTCAGCATATTCTGGGTCCTGCAGTGTGAATTTTTAATTTTCCACGTTTTTCAAGGTTTTTTTCCATATTCTGGTCCTATAGTGTGAATTTTTATTTTTCAATATTTTTCAGTGTTTATCATCATATTCTGGGTCCTACAGTGTGAATTTCTCATTTTCCACCTTTTTCAGGGTTTCTTGCCATATTCTAGGTTTTTCAGTGGGAGTTTTTAATTTTCCATGTTTTTAAGTTTTTTTTTCATCATATTCTCAGTCCCACAGTGTGATTTTTTCATTTTCAAACTTTTTCAGGTTTTCTCGGCATATTCTGGTTCCTACAGTGTGAATTTAATTTTCCACATTTTTCAGTGTTTCTCGCCATATTCTGGGTCCCACAGTGTAAATTTTTAATTTTCCACGTTTTTAAGGTTTTTTTTTTTGTAATATTCTTGGTCCGACAGTGTGAATATTTAATGTTTCATTTTTTCAGCGTTTCTCGGCATATTCTGGGTCCTACAGTGTGATTTTCTCATTTTCCACATTTTTCAAGTTTTTTCGTAATTCTGGGTCCTACAGTGTGATTTTCTCATTTTCCACCTTTTTCAGCCTTTCTAGCCATTTTTCGGGTCCTTCAGTGTGAGTTTGTAATTTTCTAAGTTTTTCAGGGTTTCTCGCCGTATTCTGGGTCCTAAACGTTGTATTTTTAATTTTTCACGTTTTCAGGGTTTCTTGGCATATTCTGGGTCCTACAGTGTGATTTTCTCATTTTCGATATTTTCAAGTTTTTTCGTAATTCTGGGTCCTACAGTGTGATTTTCTCATTTTCCACCTTTTTCATGTTTTCTCGCCATAATTGGGGTTCTTCAGTGTCAGTTTGTAATTTTCTACTTTTTTCAGGGTTTCTTGCCATATTTGGGGTCCTTCAGTGTGAGTTTTTAATTTTCTACTCTTTTAGGGTTTCTTGCCATGTTCTGGGTCCTACAGTGTGTATTTTTCATTTTCGACGTTTTTCAGATTTTCTCACAATATTCTGGGTTCTTCAGTGTGAATTATTAATTTTTCAAGTTTTACAGGTTTTTTCTTCATATTCTGGGTCCTACACTGTGATTTTTCTCATTTCCACGTTTTTCAGGTTTTCTTGCCATATTCCAGGTCCTTCAGTGTTAATTTTTAATTTTCCACGTTTTCAGGGTTTCTCGGCATATTCTGTGTCCTGCAGTGTGATTTTCTCATTTTTATGGTTTTTCAAGTTTTTTGGCAATTCTGGGTCCTACAGTGTGATTATTCTCATTTTCCACCTTTATCAGGTTTTCTCGACATATTTGGGGTCTTTCAGTGTGAATTTTTAATTTTCTACTTTTTTCAAGGTTTCTCGCCATATTCTGTGTCCTTCAGTATGAGTTTTTAATTTTCCTCGTTTTTCAGGTATTCTCGCCATATTCCGTGTCCTTCACTGTGAATTTTTTATTTTCCACATTATTCAGGTTTTTTCGTCATATTCTGGGTCTTACAATGTGATTTTCTCATTTTCCTCATTTTTCAGGTTTTTTCGCCATATTTGGGGTCCGTCAGTGTGAATTTTTAATTTTCTACTCTTTCATGGTTTCTCGCCGTATTCTGGGTCATTCAGTGTGAGTTTTTAATTTTCCTCGTTTTTCAGGTATTCTCACCATATTCTGGGTCCTTCAGTGTGAATTTTTATTTTTCCACGTTTTTCAGGTTTTTTCGTCATATTCTGGGTCCTACAGTGTGATTTTCTCATTTCCAATTTTTCAGGTTTTCTTGACATATTCCAGGTCCTTCTGTGTGAATTTTTAATTTTCCACATTTTTCAGGTTTTTTCGTCATATTCTGGGTCTTACAGTGTGACTTTCTCATTTTCCAAATTTTTCAGGTTTTCTCGACATATTTGGGGTCCTTCAGTGTGAGTTTTTAATTTTCTACTTTTTCAGGGCTTCTCTCCATATTCTTGGTCCTACAGCTTGTATTTTTAATTTTCCAGGTTTTCAGGGAATCTAGGCATATTCTGGGTCCTGCAGTGTGATTTTCTCATTTTTGAGGTTTTTCAAGTTTTTTCCCAATTCTGGGTCCCTCAATGTGATTATTCTCATTTTCCCCATTTTTCAGGTTTTCTCGCCATATTTGGGGTCCATCAGTGTGAGTTTTTAAATTTCTACTCTTTCATGGTTTCTCGCCATATTCTGGGTCCTTCAGTGTGAGTTTTTAATTTTCCTCGTTTTTCAGGTTTTTTCACCATATTCCGGATCCTTCAGTGTGAATTTTTAATTTTCCACCTTTTTCAGATTTTTTCTCATATTCTGGGTCCTACAGTGTGATTTTCTCATTTCCACTTTTTCAGGTTTTCTTGCCATATTCCATGTCCTTCAGTGTGAATTTTTAATTTTCCACGTTTTTTAGTATTTCTCGCCATATTCTGGGTAATGCAGTGTGAATATTTAATTTTCCACTTTTTTCATGGTTTCTCCCTTATTCTGTGTCTGACAGTGTCAATTTTTAATTTTCATGTTTTTCAATGTTTCTCGGCATATTCTGGGTCCTGCAGTGTGATTTTATTATTTTGGACGTTTTTCAAGTTTTTTCGTAATTCTGGGTCCTACAGTGTGATTTTCTCATTTTCCAACTTTTTCAGGTTTTCTGGCCATAATTGGGGTTCTTCAGTGTCAGTTTGTAATTTTCTACTTTTTTCAGGGTTTCTTGCCATATTTGGGGTCCTTCAGTGTGAGTTTTTAATTTTCTACTCTTTCAGGGTTTCTCGCCATAAACTGTGTCCTATAGTATGTATTTTTCATTTTCCACGTTTTTCAGGTTTTTTCTTCATATTCTGGGTCCTACACTGTGATTTTCTCATTTCCACGTTTTCAGGTTTTCTTGCCATATTCCAGGTCCTTCAGTGTGGATTTTTAATTTTCCACGTTTTTCAGTATTTCTCCCCATATTATGGGTAATACAGTGTGAATTTTAATTATCCACTTTTTTTCATGGTTTCTCGCCATATTCTGTGTTCAACAGTGTGAGTTTTTAATTTTCACGTTTTTCAGTGTTTCTTGAAATATTCTGGGTCCTGCAGTGTGATTTTCTTATTTTCCACCTTTTTCAGGTTTTCTCCCCATATTTGGGGTCCTTCAGTGTCAGTTTGTATTTTTCTACTTTCTTCAGGGTTTCTCACCATATTCTGGATCCTACAGTGTGATTTTCTCATTTTCCACCTTTTTCAGGTTTTCTCGCCATGTTTGGGCTCCTTCACTGTGAGATTTTAATTTTCTACTTTTTTATTAACTTTTTCTCGCCATATTCTGGGTCCGTTAGTGTGAATTTTTAATTTTCACGTTTTTCACATTTTCTCGGCATATTCTGGGTCCTGAAATGTGATTTTCTCATTTTGCACCTTTTTCAGGGTTTCTCGCCATATTTGGGGTCCTACAGTGTGAGTTTGTAATTTTGAACTTTTTTCAGGGTTTCTCGCCATATTCTGGGTCCTACAGCATGTATTTTTAATTTTCCACGTTTTCAGGGTTTCTGGGCAAAATCTGGGTCCTACAGTGTGATTATTCTCATTTTCCACCTTTTTCAGGTTTTCTCACCATATTCGGGGTCCTTCAGTGTGAATTTTTAATTTTCTACTCTTTTCAGGTTTTCTCGCCATATTCTGGGTCCTACAGCATGTTTTTTTAATTTTACACGTTTTCAGGGTTTCTGGGCATAATCTGGGTCCTACAGTGTGATTATTCTCATTTTCCACCTTTTTCAGGTTTTCAAACCATATTCGGGGTCTTTCAGTGTGAATTTTTAATTTTCTACTTTTTTCAGGTTTTCTCGCCATATTCTGTGTCCTTCAGTGTGAGTTTTTTATCTTCCTCGTTTTTCAGGTTTTTCGCCATATTCCGGGTCCTTCCGTGTGATATTTTAATATTTTATCTTTTTCAGGTTTTTTCGTCATATTCTGGGTCGTACTGTGTGATTTTCTCATTTCCATGTTTTTTCAGGGTCTCTTGCCGTATTCCAGGTCCTTCAGTGTGAATTTTTTCCCACGGTTTTCAGTATTTCTCTCCATATCTGGGTAATGAAGTGTGAATTTTTAATTGTCCAGTCTTTTCATGGTTTCTCACCATATTCTGTGTCCAATAGTGTGAATTTTTAATTTTCAGGTTTTTCATGGTTGTTCGGCATATTCTGGTTTCTCCAGTGTGATTTTCTCATTTTCCACGTTTTTCAAGTTTTTCCGTATTTTGGGTCCTACAAGTGTGATTTTCTCATTTTCGATGTTTTTCATGTTTTTGTAATTCTGGGTAATACAGTGTGATTATTCTCATTTTCTACCTTTTTCATGTTTTCGCGCCATATTCGGGATCCTTCAGTGTGAGTTTTTAATTTTCTACTTTGTTGAGGGTTTCTTGCCATATTCTCAGTGCTACAGAGTGTATTTTTAATTTTCCACGTTTCTCAGGGTTTCTCCCCATATTCTGGGTCCTAAAATGTGATTTTCTCATTTACGACATTTTTCAAGTATTTTCGGAATTCTGGTTCCTACACTGTGATTATTCTCATTTTCCACATTTTTCAGGTTTTCTTGCCATATTTGAGGTCCTTAAGTGTGAGTTTTTAATTTTCTACTTTTATGAGGGTTTCTTGCCATATTCTGGGTACTACAGAGTGTATTATTAATTTTCCACCTTTCTCAGGGTTTCTTGCCATATTCTGGGTCCTACAGTGTCTGTCTGTCTCTCTGTGTGTCTGATCCCCTGGAACTGTAGATGGGCCACCATATAGTAGCTGGTAGTTGATCCCAGGTTCTCTGGAAGAGGAGACAATGCTGTTAATTGTTGAGCCCTTTCAGTGGCTCCACCTATCTTTAAATTTTTAGAAGTATATGTTAGGCTGTGTTTATGTACATCATATGCAGACCATAAGAGGGATTTAGATTCTCCAGGATCTGACACCCTCTTCTGGAGTGTCTGAAGACAACTACAGTGTACTTATATCTAATAAATAAATAAATAAATAAATAAATAAATAAACATTATTTTAAAAGGATAAGAAAAAAAGAAAGACCAGGCAGGCCTGCCCTCCTTATCTCTGTCTGTCTGTCTGTCTGATCCCCTGGAACTGGAGATGGGCCACCATATAGTTGATGGTAGTTGATCCCATGTTCTCTGGAAGAAGAGACAATGCTGTTAATTGTTGAGCCCTTTCAGTGGCCCCACCCATCTTTAAATTTTTAGAAGTATATGTGAGGCTCTGTTTATGTACATCATATGCAGACCATAAGAGGGATTTAGATTCTCCAGAAGATGACACCCTCTTCTAGAGTGTCTGAACACAGCTACAGTGTACTTGTATCTAATAAATACATAAATAAATAAATAAATAAATAAATAAACATTATTTTAAAACGAAAAGAAATAAAGAAAGACCAGGCAGGCCTGCCATCCTTATCTCTGTCTGTCTGTCTGTCTGTCTGAACCCCTGGAACTGGAGATGGGCCACCATATAGTTGCTGGTAGTTGATCCCAGGTTCTCTGGAAGAAGAGACAATGCTGTTAATTGTGAGCCCTTTCAGTGGCCCCACCCATCTTAAATTTTTAGAAGTGTATGTGAATCTGTGTTTATGTCCATCATATGCAGACCATAAGAGGGATTTATATTCTACAGAATCTGACACCCTCTTCTAGAGTGTCTGAAGACAGCTACAGTGTATTTATATCTAATAAATACATAAATAAATAAATAAACATTTTTTAAAAAGGATAAGAAAGAAAGAAAAACCAGGGAGGCCTGCCACCCTTGTCTGTCTGTCTCTTTGTCTGCCTGAGCCCCTGGAACTGGAGATGGGCCACCATATAGTTGCTGGTAGTTGATCCCAGGTTCTCTGGAAGAAGAGACAATGCTGTTAATTGCTGAGCCCTTTCAGTGGCCCCACCCATCTTAAATTTTTAGAAGTGTATGTGAATCTGTGTTTATGTCCATCATATGCAGACCATAAGAGGGATTTATATTCTCCAGAATCTGACACCCTCTTCTGGAGCGTCTGAAGACAGCTACTGTGCACTTATATATAATAAATAAATAAATAAATAAATAAATAAATAAATGAATAAATAAATAAATAAACATTTTTAAAAGGATAAGAAAGAAAGAAAAATCAGGCAGTCCTGCCATTCTTATCTCTGTCTGTCTGTCTGTCTGTCTCATCCCCTGCAACTTGAGATGGGCCACCATATAGTTGCTGGTATTTGATCCCACGTTCTCTGGAAGAGGAGACAATGCTGTTAATTGTTGAGCCCTTTCAGTGGGCCCACACATCTTTAAATTTTTACAAGTATATGTGAGGCTGTGTTTATGAACATCATATGCAGACCATAAGAGGGATTTAGAATCTCCATTAGATGACACCCTCTTCTAGAGTGTCTGAAGACATCTACAGTGTACTTATATCTAATAAATAAATAAATAAATAAATAAATAAATAAACATTTTTTTAAAAGTATGGGTTGGTGAGATGGCTCAGTGGGTAAGAGCACCCTACTGCTCTTCCGAAGGTCCAGAGTTCAAATCCCAGCAACCACATGGTGGCTCACAACCATCCGTAACGAGATCTGGCGCTTTCTTCTGGAGTGTCTGAAGACAGCTACAGTGTACTTACATATAATAAATAAATAAATCAAAAAAAAGTATAAGAAATAAAGAAAGACCAGGCAGGCCTGCCATCCTTATCTCTGTCTCTCTGTCTGTCTGTCTGTCTGATCCACTGGCCTGGAGATGGGCCAACATAAGGTGCTGGTAGTTGATCCCAGGTTCTCTGGTAGAGGAGACAATGCTGTTAATTGTTGAGCCCTCTCAGTTGCCCCACACATCTTTAAATTTTTAGAAGTATATGTGAGGCTGTGTTTATGTACATCATATGCAGACCATAAGAGGGATATAGATTCTCCAGAATCTGACACCCTCTTCTGGAGAGTCTGAAGATAGCTACAGTGTACTTATATCTAATAAATACATAAATAAATAAATAAATAAATAAATAAATAAATAAATGAATAAATAAATAAATAAACATTTTTAAAAAGGATAAGAAAGAAAGAAAAATCAGGCAGGCCTGCCATCCTCATCTCTGTCTGTCTGTCTGTCTTTCTGATCCCCTGCAACTTGAGATGGGCCACCATATAGTTGCTGGTATTTGATCCCACGTTCTCTGGAAGAGGAGACAATGGTGTTAATTATTGAGCCCTTTCAGTAGGCCCACCCATCTTTAAATTTTTAGAAGTATATGTGAGGCTGTGTTCTTGTACATCTTATGCGGACCATAAGAGGGATATAGATTCTCCAGAATCTGACACCCTCTTCTAGAGAGTCTGAAGACAGCTACAGTGTACTTATATCTAATAAATACATAAATAAATAAATAAATGAATAAATAAATAAATAAACATTTTTTAAAAAGGATAAGAAAGAAAGAAAAATCAGGCAGGCCTGCCATCCTCATCTCTGTCTGTCTGTCTGTCTTTCTGATCCCCTGCAACTTGAGATGGGCCACCATATAGTTGCTGGTAGTTGATCCCACGTTCTCTGGAAGAAGAGACAATGGTGTTAATTGTTGAGCCCTTTCAGTGGGCCCAACCATCTTTTAATTTTTAGAAGTATATGTGAGGCTGTGTTTATGTACATCATATGCAGACCATAAGAGGGATTTAGATTCTCCAGAAGATGACACCCTCTTCTAGAGTGTCTGAAGACAGCTACAGTGTACTTATATCTAATAAATAAATAAATAAAGAAATAAAGAAATAAATAAATAAATATTTTTATTAAGTATAAGAAAGAAAGAAAGACCAGGCAGGCCTCCATCCTTATCTCTGTCTCTCTGTCTGTCTGTCTGTCTGATCCACTGGAACTGGAGATGGGCCACCATAAGGTGCTGGTAGTTTATCCCAGGTTCTCTGAAAGAGGAGACAATGCTGTTAATTGTTGAGCCCTCTCAGTGACCCCACACATCTTTAAATTTTTAGAAGTATATGTGAGGCTGTGTTTATGTACATCATATGCAGATCATAAGAGGGATTTAGATTCGCCAGAATTTGACACCCTCTTCTGGAGTGTCTGAAGACAACTACAGTGTACTTATATCTAATAAATACATAAATAAATAAATAAATAAATAAATAAATAAACATTATTTTAAAAGGATAAGAAAGAAAGAAAGACCAGGCAGGCCTGCCCTCCTTATCTCTGTCTGTATGACTGTCTGTCTGTCTCTCTGATCCCCTGGAACTGGAGATGGGCCACCATATAGTTGCTGGTAGTTGATCCCAGGTTCTCTGGAAGAAGAGACAATGCTGTTAATTGCTGAGCCCTTTCAGTAGCCCCACCCATCTTAAATTTTTAGAAGTGTATGTGAATCTGTGTTTATGTCCATCATATGCAGACCATAAGAGGGATTTATATTCTCCAGAATCTGACACCCTCTTCTGGAGCGTCTGAAGACAGCTACTGTGTACTTATATATAATAAATAAATAAATAAATAAATAAATAAATAAATAAATAAACATTTTTTAAAAGGATAAGAAAGAAAGAAAAATCAGGCAGTCCTGCCATTCTTATCTCTGTCTGTCTGTCTGTCTGTCTCATCCCCTGCAACTTGAGATGGGCCACCATATAGTTGATGGTATTTGATCCCACGTTCTCTGGAGGAGAAGACAATGGTGTTAATTGTTGAGCCCTTTCAGTGGGCCCACACATCTTTAAATTTTTACAAGTATATGTGAGGCTGTGTTTATGAACATCATATGCAGACCATAAGAGTGATTTAGAATCTCCATTAGATGACACCCTCTTCTAGAGTGTCTGAAGACAGCTACAGTGTACTTATATCTAATAAATAAATAAATAAATAAATAAATAAACATTTTTTTAAAAGTATTGGCTGGTGAGATGGCTCAGTGGGTAAGAGCACCCTACTGCTCTTCCGAAGGTCCAGAGTTCAAATCCCAGCAACCACATGGTGGCTCACAACCATCCGTAATGAGATCTGGCGCTTTCTTCTGGAGTGTCTGAAGACAGCTACAGTGTACTTACATATAATAAATAAATAAATCTAAAAAAAAAAAAAAAGTATAAGAAATAAAGAAAGACCAGGCAGGCCTGCCATCCTTATCTCTGTCTCTCTGTCTGTCTGTCTGTCTGATCCACTGGCCTGGAGATGGGCCAACATAAGGTGCTGGTAGTTGATCCCAGGTTCTCTGGTAGAGGAGACAATGCTGTTAATTGTTGAGCCCTCTCAGTTGCCCCACACATCTTTAAATTTTTAGAAGTATATGTGAGGCTGTGTTTATGTACATCATATGCAGACAATAAGAGGGATTTAGATTCTCCAGAATCTGACACACTCTTCTGGAGTGTCTGAAGACAGCTACAGTGTACTTATATCTAATAAATACATAAATAAATATATAAATAAACATTTTTTTAAAAAGGATAATAAAGAAAGAAAGACCAGGCAGGCCTGCCATCCTTATCACTGTCTGTATGTCTGTCTGTCTGATCCCCTGGAACTGGAAATGGGCCACCATATAGTTGCTGGTAGTTGATCCCAGGTACTCTGGAAGAGGAGACAATGCTGTTAATTGTTGAGCTTTTAGAGTGGCCCCACACTTCTTTAAATTTTTAGAAGTATATGTGAGGCTGTCTTTATGTACATCATATGCAGACCATAAGAGGGATTTAGATTCTCCAGAATCTGACACCCTCTTTTGGAGTGTCTGAACAGCTACAGTGTACTTATATCTAATAAATAAATAAATAAATAAATAAATAAATAAATAAATAAATAACATTTTTAAAAGGATAAGAAGAAAGAAAGACCAGGCAGGCCTGCCATCCATATCTCTGTCTGTCTGTCTGTCTGTCAATCTGATACCTGGGAACTTGAGATGGCCCACGAATAGTTGCTGGTAGTTGATCCCTGGTTCTCTAGAAGAGGAGACAATGCTGTTAATTGTTGAGCCCTTTCAATGGCGCCACCCATCTTTAAATATTTAGAAGTATATGTGAGGCTGTGTTTATGTACATCACATGCAGACCATAAGAGGGATTTAGATTCTCCAGAATCTGACACCCTCTCCTGGAATGTCTGAAGACAGCTACAGTGTACTTATATCTAATAAATAAATAGATAAATAAATAAATAAATAAATAAACATTTTTTAAAAAGGATAAGAAAGAAAGAAAGACCAGGCAGGCCTGCCATCCATAACTCTGTCTGTCTGTTTGTCTGTCTATCTGATCCCCGGGAACTGGAGATGGGCCACCATATAGTTGCTGGTAGTTGATCCAAGGTTCTCTGGAAGATGAGACAATGCTGTTAATTTTTGAGCACTTTCAGTGGCCCCACACTTCTTTAAATATTTAGAAGTATATGTGAGGCTGTGTTTATGTACATCATATTCAGATTATAAGAGGATTTAGATTCTCCAGAATCTGACACCCTCTACTGGAGTGTCTGAAGACAGCTACAGTGTACTTATATATAATAAATACATAAATAAATAAATGAATAAATGAATAAATAAATAAATAATCATTTTTTAAAAAGGATAAGAAAGAAAGTAAAACCAGGCAGGCCTGCAATCCTTGTCTGTCTGTGTGTCTGATCCCCTGGAACTGGAGATGGGCCACCATATAGTTGCTGATAGTTGATCCCAGGTTCTCTGGTAGAGGAGACAATGCTGTTAATTATTGAGCCGTTTCAGTGGACCCACACATCTTTAAATTTTTAGAAGTATATGTGAGGCTTTGTTTATGTACATCATATACAGACCATAAGAGGGATTTAGATTCTCCAGAATATGACACCCACTTCTGAAGTGTCTGAAGATAGCTACAGTGTACTTATATCTAATAAATACATATATAAATAAATAAACATTTTTAAAATGTATAAGAGAAGAAAGAAAAACCAGGCAGGCCTGCAATCCTTGTCTGTCTGTCTGTCTGTATGTCTGTCTTATCCCCTGGAACTGGAGATGGGCCATAATATAGTTGCTGGTAGTTGATCCCAGGTCCTCTGGAAGAGGAGACAATGCTGTTAATTGTTGAGCCCATTCAGTGGCCCCACCCATCTTTAAATTTTTAGAAGTATATGTGAGGCTGTGTTTATGTACATCATATGCAGACCATAAGAGGGATATAGATTCTCCAGAATCTGACACCCTCTTCTGGAGAGTCTGAAGACAGCACAGTGTACTTATATCTAATAAATAAATAAATAAATAAATAAATAAATAAATGAATAAATAAATAAATAAACATTTTTAAAAAGGATAAGAAAGAAAGAAAAATCAGGCAGGCCTGCCATCCTTATCTCTGTCTGTCCATCTGTCTGTCTGATCCCCTGCAACTTGAGATGGGCCACCATATAGTTGCTGGTAGTTGATCCCACGTTGTCTGGAAGAGGAAACAATGGTGTTAATTGTTGAGCCCTTTTAGTGGGCCCACCCATCTTTAAATTTTTAGAAGTATATGTGAGGCTGTGTTCATGTACATCATATGCAGACCATAAGAGGGATATAGATTCTCCAGAATCTGACACCCTCTTCGGGATTGTTTGAAGACAGCTACAGTGTACTTAAACCTAATAAATATATACTTAAATTAATAAACATTTTTTAAAAAGGATAAGAAAGAATGAAAGACCAGGTAGGCCTGCCATCTTAACTCTATCTGTCTGTATGTCTGTCTGTCTGTCTGAACCCCTGGAACTGGAGATGGGCCACCATATAGTTGCTGGTAGTTGATCCCAGGTTCTCTATAAGAGGAGACAATGCTGTTAATTGTTGATCCCTTTCATTGGCCCCACACATCTTTAAATTTTTAGAAGTAAATGTGAGGCTGTGTTTCTGTACATCATATGCATACCATAAGAGGGATTTACATTCTCCAGAATCTGACACCCTCCTCTGGAGTGTCTAAAGAAAGCTACAGTGTACTTATATCTAAGAAATACATAAATAAATAAATAAATATTTTTTAATAAGGTTAAGAAAGAAAGAAAGACCAGGCAGGCCTGACATCCTTATCTCTGTCTGTCTGTCTGTCTGTCTGATCCCCTGGAACTGGAGATGGGCCACCTTGTAGGTGCTGGTAGTTGATCCCAGGTTCTCTGGAAGAGGAGACAATGCTGTTAATTGTTGTGCCATTTCAGTGGCCCCACCCATTTTTAATTTTTAGAAGTATATGTGAGGCTGTGTTTATGTACATCATATTCAGACCATAAGAGGGATTTAGATTCTCCAGAATCTGACACCCTCTTCTGGAGTGTCTGGAGACGGCTACAGTGTTCTTATATCTAATAAATAAATAAATAAATAAATAAATAAATAAATAAATAAATAAACATTTTTTAAACCGGATAAGAAAGAAAGAAAGACCAGGCAGGGTTGCCATCCTTATCTCTGACTCTCTGTCTGTCTGTCTGTCTGAACCACTGGAACTGGAGATGGGCCACCATAAGGTGCTGGTAGTTTATTCCAGGTTCTCTGAAAGAGGAGACAATGCTGTTAATTGTTGAGCCCTCTCAGTGGCCCCACACATCTTTAAATTTTTAGAAGTATATGTGAGGCTGTGTTTATGTACATCATATGCAGACCATAAGAGGGATTTAGATTCTCCAGAATCTGACACCCTCTTCTGAAGTGTCTGAAGACAGCTACAGTGTACTTATATCTTATAAATACATAAATAAAAATATAAATAAACATTTTTTTAAAAAGGATAAGAAAGAAAGAAAGACGAGGCAGGCCTGTCATCATTAGCACTGTCTGTATGTCTGTCTGTCTGATCCCCTGGAACTGGAGATGGGCCACCATATAGTTGCAGGTAGTTGATCCCAGGTACTCTGGAAGAGGAGACAATGCTGTTAATTGTTGAGCTTTTAGAGTGGCCCCACCCTTCTTTAAATTTTTAGAAGTATATGTGAGGCTGTGTTTATGTACATCATATGCAGGCCATAAGAGGGATTTAGATTCTCCAGAATCTGACACCCTCTTCTGGAGTGTCTGAACAGCTACAGTGTACTTATATCTACTAAAAACATAAATAAATAGATAAATAAATAAATAAATAAATAAATAAGTAAATATTTTTTTAAAAGGATAAGAAAGAAAGAAAGTCCAGGCAGGCCTGGCATCCATATCTCTGCCTGTCTGTCTGTCTGTCTATCTGAACCCCGGGAACTGGAGATGGGCCACCATATAGTTGCTGGTAGTTGATCCAAGGTTCTCTGGAAGAGGAGACAATGCTGTTAATTGTTGAGCCCTTTCAGTGGCCCCACACTTCTTTAAATATTTAGAAGTATATGTGAGGCTGTGTTTATGTACATCATATTCAGATTATAGAGGATTTAGATTCTCCAGAATCTGACACCCTCTTCTGGAGTGTCTGAAGACAGCTACAGTGTACTTATATATAATAAATAAATAAATAAATAAATAAATAAATAAATAAATAAACATTTTTTAAAAAGGATAAGAAAGAAAGTAAGACCAGGCAGGCCTGCCAACCTTATCTCTGTTTGTCTGTCTGTCTGTCTGTCTGATCCCCTGGAACTGGAGATGGGCCACCATATAGTTGCTGGTAGTTGATCCAAGGTTCTCTGGGAGAGGAGACAATGCTCTTAATTGTTGAGCCCTTTCAGTGGCCCCACACTTCTTTAAATATTTAGAAGTATATGTGAGGCTGTGTTTATGTACATCATATTCAGATTATAAGAGGATTTAGATTCTCCAGAATTACACACCCTCTACTGGAGTGTCTGAAGACAGTTACAGTGTACTCATATATAATAAATAAATAAATAAATAAATAAATAAATAAATAAATAAATACATAAACATTTTTTTAAAAAGGATAAGAAAGAAAGTAAGACCAGGCAGGCCTGCCATCCTTATCTCTGTCTGTCTGTCTGTCTGTCTGTCTGATCCCCTTGAACTGGAGATGGGCTACCATATAGTTGCTGGTAGTTGATCCCAGGTTCTCTGGAAGAGGAGACAATGCTGTTAATTGTTGAGCCCTATCAGTGGCCCTACCCATCTTTAAATTTTTAGAAGTGTATGTGAGGTTGTGTTTATGTACATCATATGCAGACCATAAGAGGGATTTAGATTCATCAGAATCTGACACCCTCTTCTGGAGTGTCTGAAGACAGCTACAGTGTACTTATATCTAATAAATACATAAATAAATAAAAATTTTTTAAAAAGGATAAGAAAGAAAGAAAGACCAGGCAGGCCTGCCATCCTTATCCTTGTCTGTCTGTCTGTCTGTCTGATCCGCTGGGAGTGGAGATGGACCACCATATAGTTGCAGGTAGTTGATCCCAGTTTCTCTGTAAGAGGAGACAATGCTGTTAATTGCTGAGCCCTTTCAGTGCCCCCCCCACCTTTAAATTTTAAGAAGTAAATGTGAGGCTGTGTTTATGTACATCATATGCAGACCATAAGAGGGATTTAGATTCTCCAAAATCTGACACCTTCTTCTGGAGTGTCTGAAGATGGCTACAGTGTACTTTTATCTAATAAACATATAAATAAATAAATAAACATTTTTTAAAAAGGATAAGAAAGAAAGAAAGACAAGGCAGGCCTGCCATCCTTATCTCTGTCACTCTGTCTGTCTGTCAGTCTGTCTGATCCCTTGGAACTGGAGATGGGCCACCATATAGTTGCAGTTAGTTGATCCCAGGTTCTCTAGAAGAGGAGACAATGCTGTTAATTGTTGAGCCATATCAGTGGCCCTACCCATCTTTAAATATTTAGAAGTATATGTGAGGCTGTGTTTATGTACATCATATGCAGACCATAAGAGGGATTTAGATTCTCGAGAATCTGACACCCTCTTCTGGAGTGTCGGAAGACAGCTACAGTGTACTTATATCTAATAAATAAATAAATAAATAAATAAATAAATAAATAAATAAATACATAAATAAACATTTTTTAAAAAGGATAAGAAAGAAAGTAAGACCAGGCAGGCCTGCCATTCTTATCTCTGTCTGTCTGTCTGTCTGTCTGTCTGATCCCCTGGAACTTGAGATGGGCCACCATATAGTTGCTGGTAGTTGATCCCAGGTTCTCTGGAAGAGGAGACAATGCTGTTAATTGTTGAGCCCTTTCAGTGTCCCCACCCATTTTTAATTTTTAGAAGTATATGTGATGCTATGTTTATGTACATCATATTCAGACCATAAGAGGGATTTAGATTCTCTAGAATCTGTCGCCCTCTTCTGGAGTGTCTGAAAACGGCTACGGTGTACTTATATCTAATAATTACATAAATAAATAAATGAATAAATAAATAAATAAATAAATAAATAAATAAATAAACATTTTTTAAAATGTATAAGAAATAAAGAAAGACCAGGCAGGCCTGCCATCCTTATCACTGTCTGTTTGTCTGTCTGTCTGATCCCCTGGAACTGGAGATGGGCCACCTTTTAGGTGCTGGTAGTTGATCCCAGGTTCTCTGGAAGAGGAGACAATGCTGTTAATTGTTGAGTCCTTTCAGTGACCCCACCTATTTATAATTTTTATAAGTATATGTGAGGCTGTGTTTATGTACATCATATGCAGACCATAAGAGGGATTTAGATTCTCCAGAATCTGACACCCTCTTCTGGAGTGTCTGAACAGCTACAGTGTACTTATATCTACTAAATACATAAATAAATAAATAAATAAATAAACATTTTTCAAAAAGGATAAGACAGAAAGAAAGACCAGGCAGGCCTGCCATCCATTCTCGGTCTGTCTGTCTGTCTGTCTATCTGATCCCCGGGAACTGGAGATGGGCCACCATATAGTTGCTGGTAGTTGATCCCAGGTTCTCTGGAAGAGGAGACAATGCTGTTAATTGTTGAGCCCTTTCGGTGGCCCCACACTTCTTTAAATATTTAGAAGTATATGTGAGGCTGTGTTTATGTACATCATATTCAGATTATAAGAGGATTTAGATTCTCCAGAATCTGACACCCTCTTCTGAAGTGTCTGAAGACAGCTACAGTGTACTTATATCTAATAAATACATAAATAAATAAATAAATAAACATTTTTGAAAAAGGATAAGAAAGAAAGTAAGACCAGGCAGGCCTGCCATCCTTATCTCTGTCTGTCTGTCTGTCTGATCCCCCGGAACTGGAGATGGGCCACCATATAGTTGCTGGTAGTTGATCCAAGGTTCTCTGGAAGAGGAGACAATGCTTTTAATTGTTGATCCCTTTCAGTGGCCCCACACTTCTTTAAATATTTAGAAGTATATGTGAGGCTGTGTTTATGTACATCATATTCAGATTATAAGAGGATTTAGATTCTCCAGAATCTGACACCCTCTACTGGAGTGACTGAAGACAGCTACAGTGTACTTACATATAATAAATACATAAGTAAATAAATAAATAAATAAACATTTTTTAAAAAGGATAAGAAAGAAAGAACAGGCAGGCCTGCCATCCTTATCTCTGTCTGTCTGTCTGTCTCTCTGATCCCCTGGAACTGGAGATGGGCTACCATAAATTTGCTGGTAGTTGATCCCAGGTTCTCTGGAAGAGGAGACAATGCTGTTAATTTTTGAGCCCTATCAGTGGCCCTACCCATCTTTAAATATTTAGAAGTATATGTGAGACTGTGTTTATGTACATCATATGCAGACCATAAGAGGGATTTAGATTCTCCAGAATCTGACACCCTCTTCTGGAGTGTCTGAAGACAGCTACAGTGTACTTATATCTAATAAATAAATAAATAAATAAATAAATAAATAAATAAATAAATAAATAAACATTTTTTAAAAAGGATAAGAAGGAAAGTAAGGCCAGGCAGGCCTGCCATCCTTATCTATGTCGGTCTGTCTGTCTGTCTGTCTGATCCTCTGGAACTGGAGATGGGACACCATATAGTTGCTGGTAGTTGATCCCAGGTTCTCTGGAAGATGAGACAATGCTGCTAATTGTTGAGCCCTTTCAGTGGCCCCACCCATTTTTAATTTTTAGAAGTATATGTGATGCTGTGTTTATGTACATCATATTCAGACCATAAGAGGGATTTAGATTCTCTAGAATCTGTCACCCTCTTCTGGAGTGTCTGAAGACGGCTACAGTGTACTTATATCTAATAAATACATAAATAAATAAATAAATAAATAAATAAATAAATAAATAAACATTTTTTAAAAAGTATAAGAAATAAAGAAAGACCAGGCAGTCCTGCCATCCTTATCTCTGTCTCTCTGTCTGTCTGTCTGTCTGATCCACTGGAACTGGAGATGGGCCACCATAAGGTGCTGGTAGTTTATCCCAGGTTCTCTGAAAGAGGAGACAATGCTGTTAATTGTTGAGCCCTCTCAGTGGCCCCACACATCTTTAAATTTTTAGAAGTATATGTGAGGCTGTGTTTATGTACATCATATGCAGATTATAAGAGGATTTAGATTCTCCAGAATCTGACACCCTCTACTGGAGTGTCTGAAGACAGCTACAGTGTACTTATATATAATAAATAAATAAATAAATAAATAAATAAATAAATAAATAAACATTTTTTAAAAAGGATAAGAAAGAAAGTAAGAGCAGGCAGGCCTGCCATCCTTATCTCTGTCTGTCTGTCTGTCTGTCTGATCCCCTGGAACTGGAGTTGGGCTACCATAAAGTTGCTGGTAGTTGATCCCAGGTTCTCTAGAAGAGGAGACAATGCTGTTAATTGTTGAGCCCTCTCAGTGGCCCCACACATCTTTAAATTTTTAGAAGTATATGTGAGGCTGTGTTTATGTACATCATATGCAGATTATAAGAGGATTTAGATTCTCCAGAATCTGACACCCTCTTCTGGAGTGTCTGAAGACAGCTACAGTGTACTTATATCTAATAAATACATAAATAAATAAATAAATAAATAAACATTTTTTAAAAAGTATAAGAAATAAAGAAAGACCAGGCAGGCCTGCCATCCTTATCTCTGTCTCTCTGTCTGTCTGTCTGTCTGATCCACTGGAACTGGAGATGGGCCACCATAAGGTGCTGGTATTTTTTCCCAGGTTCTCTGAAAGAGGAGACAATGCTGTTAATTGTTGAGCCCTCTCAGTGGCCCCACACATCTTTAAATTTTTAGAAGTATATGTGAGGCTGTGTTTATGTACATCATATGCAGACCATAAGAGGGATTTAGATTCTCCAGAATCTGACACCCTCTTCTGGAGTGTCTGAAGACAACTACAGTGTACTTATATCTAATAAATACATATATAAATATATAAATAAACATTTTTTTAAAAAGGATAAGAAAGAAAGAAAGACCAGGCAGGCCTGCCATCCTTTTCACTGTCTGTCTGTCTGTCTGTCTGATCCCCTGGAACTGGAGATGGGCCACCATATAGTTGCTGGTAGTTGATCCAAGGTTCTCTGGAAGAGGAGACAATGCTCTTAATTGTTGAGCCCTTTCAGTGGCCGCACACTTCTTTAAATATTTAGAAGTATATGTGAGGCTGTGTTTATGTACATCATATTCAGATTATAAGAGGATTTAGATTCTCCAGAATCTGACACCCTCTACTGGAGTGTCTGAAGACAGCTACAGTGTACTTATATGTAATAAATAAATAAATAAATAAATAAATAAATAAATAAATAAATAAACATTTTTTAAAAAGGATAAGAAAGAAAGTAAGACCAGGCAGGCCTGCCATCCTTATCTCTGTCTGTCTGTCTGTCTGATCCCCTGGAACTGGAGATGGGCCACCATATTGTTGCTGGTAGTTGATCCAAGGTTCTCTGGAAGTGGAGACAATGCTCTTAATTGTTGAGCCCTTTCAGTGGCCCCACACAACTTTAAATATTTAGAAGTATATATGAGCTGTGTTTATGTACATCATATTCAGATTATAAGAGGATTTAGATTCTCCAGAATCTGACACCCTCTACTGGAGTGTCTGAAGACAGCTACAGTGTACTTATATATAATAAATACATAAATAAATAAATAAATAATAAACATTTTTTAAAAAGGATAAGAAAGAAAGTAAGACCAGGCAGGCCTGCCATCCTTATCTCTGTCTGTCTGTCTGTCTGTCTGTCTGTCTGTCTGATCCCCTGGAACTGGAGATGGGCTACCATATAGTTGCTGGTAGTTGAACCCAGGTTCTCTGGAAGAGGAGACAATGCTGTTAATTGTTGAGCCCTATCAGTGGCCCTACCCATCTTTAAATTTTTAGACGTGTATGTGAGGCTGTGTTTATGTACATCATATGCAGACCAGAAGAGGGATTTAGATTCATCAGAATCTGACACCCTCTTCTGGAGTGTCTGAAGACAGCTACAGTGTACATATATCTAATAAATACATAAATAAATACAATTTTTTTAAAAAGTATAAGAAAGAAAGAAAGACCAGGCAGGCCTGCCATCCTTATCCTTGTCTGTCTGTCTGTCTGTCTGATCCCCTGGGAGTGGAGATGGGCCACCATATAGTTGCAGGTAGTTGATCCCAGGTTCTCTGTAAGAGGAGATAATGCTGTTAATTGCTGAGCCCTTTCAGTGGCCCCCCCCACCTTTAAATTTTAAGAAGTAAAGGTGAGGCTGTGTTTATGTACATCACATCATATGCAGACCATAAGAGGGATTTAGATTCTCCAGAATATGACAACTTCTTCTGGAGTGTCTGAAGACGGCTACAGTGTACTTATATCTAATAAACATATAAATAAATAAATAAACATTTTTTAAAAAGGATAAGAAAGAAAGAAAGACCAGGCAGGCCTGCCATCCTTATCTCTGTCAGTCTGTCTGTCTGTCAGTCTGTCTGATCCCTTGGAACTGGAGATGGGCCACCATAATTGCTGTTAGTTGATCCCAGGTTCTCTGGAAGAGGAGACAATGCTGTTAATTGTTGAGCCCTTTCAGTGGCTCCAACTATCTTTAAATTTTTAGAAGTATATGTTAGGCTGTGTTTATGTACATCATATGCAGACCATAAGAAGGATTTATATTCTCCAGAATCTGACACCCTCTTCTGGAGTGTCTGAAGACAACTACAGTGTACTTATATCTAATAAATACATATATAAATAAATATAAATAAATAAATAAACATTATTTTAAAAGGATAAGAAAGAAAGAAAGACCAGGCAGGCCTGCCATCCTAATCTCTGTCTGTCTGTCTGTCTGTCTGATCCCCTGGAACTGGAGATGGGCCACCTTGTAGTTGCTGGTAGTTGATCCCAGGTTCTCTGGAAGAGGAGACAATGCTGTTAATTGTTGAGCCCTTTCAGTGGCCCCACCCATTTTTAATTTTTAGAAGTATATGTGAGGCTGTGTTTATATACATCATATGCAGACCATAAGAGGGATTTAGATTCTCCAGAATCTGAGACCCTCTACTTGAGTGTCTGAAGACAGCTACAGTGTACTTATATCTAATAAATACATAAATAAATATATAAATAAACATTTTTTTAAAAGGATAAGACAGAAAGAAAGACCAGGCAGGCCTGCCATCCTTATCACTGTCTGTATGTCTGTCTGTCTGATCCCCTGGAACTGGAGATGGGCCACCATATAGTTGCTGGTAGTTGATACCAGGTACTCTGGAAGAGGAGACAATGCTGTTAATTGTTGAGCTTCTAGAGTGGCCCCACCCTTCTTTAAATTTTTAGAAGTATATGTGAGGCTGTGTTTATGTATATCATATGCAGACCATAAGAGGGATTTAGATTCTCCAGAATCTGACACCCTCCTCTGGAGTGTCTAAAGAAAGCTACAGTGTACTTATATCTAAGAAATACATATATAAATAAATAAACATTTTTAAAATGTATAAGAAAGAAAGAAAAACCAGGCAGGCCTGCAATCCTTGTCTGTCTGTCTGTCTGTATGTCTGTCTGATCCCCTGGAACTGGAGATGGGCCACAATATAGTTGCTGGTAGTTGATCCCAGGTCCTCTGGAAGAGGAGACAATGCTGTTAATTGTTGAGCCCTTTCAGTGGCCCCACCCATCTTTAAATTTTTAGAAGTATATGTGAGGCTGTGTTTATGTACATCATATGCAGACCATAAGAGGGATTTAGATTCTCCAGAAGATGACACACTCTTCTAGAGTGTCTGAAGACAGCTACAGTGTACTTATATCTAATAAATTCATAAATAAACAAATAAACATTTTTTAAAAAGTATAATAAAGAAAGAGAGACCAGGCAGGCCTGCCATCCTTGTTTGTCTGTCTGTCTGTCTGTCTGATCCCCTGAAACTGGAGATGGGCCACCATATAATTGCTGGTAGTTGATCCCAGGTTCTCTGGAAGAGGAGTCAGTGCTGTTAATTGTTGAGCCCTTTCAGTGGACCCACCCATCTTTAAATTTTTAGAAGTATATGTGAGGCTGTGTTCATGTACATCATATGCAGACCATAAGAGGGATATAGATTCTTCAGAATCTGACACCCTCTTCGGGAGTGTTTGAAGACAGCTACAGTGTACTTACATCTAATAAATACATACTTAAATTAATAAACATTTTTTTAAAAAGGATAAGAAAGAATGAAAGACCAGGTAGGCCTGCCATTCTTAACTCTATCTGTCTGTCTGTCTGTCTGTCTGATCCCCTGGAACTGGAGATGGGCCACCATATAGTTGCTGGTAGTTGATCCCATGTTCTCTATAAGAGGAGACAATGCTGTTAATTGTTGATCCCTTTCATTGGCCCCACACATCTTTAAATTTTTAGAAGTAAATGTGAGGCTGTGTTTATGTACATCATATGCAGACCATAAGAGGGATATAGATTCTCCAGAATCTGACACCCTCTTCTGGAGTGACTGAAGACAGCTTCATTGTACTTATATCTAATAAATACATAAATAAATAAATAAACATTTTTTAAAAAGAATAAGAAAGAAAGAAAGACCAGGCAGGCCTGCCACCTTGTCTGTCTGTCTGTCTGTGTGTCTATCTGTCAGATACCCTGAAACTGGAGATGGGCCACCATATAGTTGCTGGTAGTTGATCCCAGGTTCTCTGGAAGAGGAGACAATGCTGTTAATTGTTGAGCCCTTTCAGTGGCCCCACCCATCTTTAAATTTTTAGAAGTATATGTGAGGCTGTGTTCATGTACATCATATGCAGACCATATGAGGGATATTGATTCTCCAGAATCTGACACCCTCTTCTGGAGAGTCTGAAGACAGCTACAGTGTACTTACATCTAATAAATACATAAATAAATAAATAAATAAATAAATGAATAAATGAATAAATAAATAAATAAATTAATAAACATTTTTTAAAAAGGATAAGAAAGAAAGAAAAATCAGGCAGGCCTGCCATCCTTATCTCTGTCTGTCTGTCTGTCTGTCTTATCCGATGGAACTTGAGATGGGCCACCATATAGTTGCTGGTAGTTGATCCCACGTTCTCTGGAAGAAGAGACAATGCTGTTAATTGTTGAGCCCTTTCAGTGGGCCCACCCATCTTTAAATTTTTAGAAATATATGTGAGGCTGTGTTTATGTACATCATATGCAGACCATAAGAGGGATTTAGATTCTCCAGAAGATGACACCCTCTTTTAGAGTGTCTGAAGACAGCTACCTTGTACTTAAATCTAATAAATACATACTTAAATTAATAAACATTTCTTAAAAGTATAAGAAAGAAAGAAAGACCAGGCAGGCCTCCATCCTTATCTCTGTCAGTCTGTCTGTCTGTCTGTCTGATCCCTTGGAACTGGAGATGGGCCACCATAAGGTGCTGGTAGTTTATCCCAGGTTCTCTGAAAGAGGAGACAATGCTGTTAATTGTTGAGCCCTCTCAGTGGCCCCACACATCTTTAAATTTTTAGAAGTATATGTGAGGCTGTGTTTATGTACATCATATGCAGACCATAAGAGGGATTTAGATTCTCCACAATCTGACACCCTCTTCTGGAGTGTCTGAAGATAGCTACAGTGTACTTATATCTAATAAATACATGAATAAATATATAAATAAACATTTTTTAAAAAGATAAGAAAGAAAGAAAGACCAGGCAGGCCTGCCATCCTTATCACTGTCTGTATGTCTGTCTGTCTGATCCCCTGGAACTGGAGATGGGCCACCATATAGTTTCTGCTAGTTGATCCCAGGTATCTGCAAGAGGAGACAATGCTGTTAATTGTTGAGCCCTTTCAGTGGCGCCACCCATCTTTAAATATTTAGAGGTATATGTGAGGCTGTGTTTATGTACATCATATGCAGACCATAAGAGGGATTTAGATTCTCCAGAATCTGACACCCTCTTCTGGAGTGTCTGAAGACAGCTACAGTGTACTTATATCTAATAAATAAATAGATAAATAAATAAATAAACATTTTTTAAAAAGTATAAGAAAGAAAGAAAGACCAGGCAGGCCTGCCATCCATATCTCTGTCTGTCTGTCTGTCTGTCTATCTGATCCCCGGGAACTGGAGATGGGCCACCATATAGTGCTGGTAGTTGATCCAAGGTTCTCTGGAAGAGGAGACAATTCGGTTAATTGTTGAGCCCTTTCAGTGGCCCCACACTTCTTTAAATATTTAGAAGTTTATGTGAGGCTGTGTTTATGTACATCATATTCAGATTATAAGAGGATTTAGATTCTCCAGAATCTGACACCCTCTACTGGAGTGTCTGAAGACAGCTACAGTGTACTTATATATAATAAATAAATAAATAAATAAATAAATAAATAAATAAACATTTTTTAAAAAGGATAAGAAAGAAAGTAAGAGCAGGCAGGCCTGCCATCCTTATCTCTGTCTGTCTGTCTGTCTGTCTGATCCCCTGGAACTGGAGTTGGGCTACCATAAAGTTGCTGGTAGTTGATCCCAGGTTCTCTGGAAGAGAGGACAAGGCTGTTAATTGTTGAGCCCTATCAGTGGCCCTACCCATCTTTAAATATTTAGAAGTATATGTGAGGCTGTGTTTATGTACATCATATGCAGACCATAAGAGGGATTTAGATTCTCAAGAATCTGACACCCTCTTCTGGAGTGTCTGAAGACAGCTACAGTGTACTTATATCTAATAAATACATATATAAATATATAAATAAACATTTTTTTAAAAAGGATAAGAAAGAAAGAAAGACCAGGCAGGCCTGCCATCCTTTTCACTGTCTGTCTGTCTGTCTGTCTGATCCCCTGGAACTGGAGATGGGCCACCATATAGTTGCTGGTAGTTGATCCCAGGTACTCTGGAAGAGGAGACAATGCTGTTAATTGTTGAGCCCTTTCAGTGGCGCCACCCATCTTTAAATATTTAGAGGTATATGTGAGGCTATGTTTATGTACATCATATGCACACCATAAGAGGGATTTAGATTCTCCAGAATCTGACACCTTCTTCTGGAGTGTCTGAAGACAGCTACAGTGTACTTATATCTAATAAATACATGAATAAATATATAAATAAACATTTTTTTTTAAAAAGGATAAGAAAGAAAGAAAGACCAGGCAGGCCTGCCATCCTTATCACTGTCTGTATGTCTGTCTGTCTGATCCCCTGGAACTGGAGATGGGCCACCATATAGTTGCTGGTAGTTGATCCCAGGTACTCTGGAAGAGGAGACAATACTGTTAATTGTTGAGCCCTTTCAGTGGCGCCACCCATCTTTAAATATTTAGAGGTATATGTGAGGCTGTGTTTATGTACATCATATGCAGACCATAAGAGGGATTTAGATTCTCCAGAATCTGACACCCTCTTCTGGAGTGTCTGAAGACAGCTACAGTGTACTTATATCTAATAAATAAATAAATAGATAAATAAATAAATAAATAAATAAACATTTTTTAAAAAGTATAAGAAAGAAAGAAAGACCAGGCAGGCCTGCCATCCATATCTCTGTCTGTCTGTCTGTCTGTCTATCTGATCCCCAGGAACTGGATATGGGCCACCATATAGTGCTGGTAGTTGATCCAAGGTTCTCTGGAAGAGGAGACAATTCGGTTAATTGTTTAGCCCTTTCAGTGGCCCCACACTTCTTTAAATATTTAGAAGTTTATTTGAGGCTGTGTTTATGTACATCATATTCAGATTATAAGAGGATTTATGTTCTCCAGAATCTGACACCCTCTACTGGAGTGACTGAAGACAGCTACAGTGTACTTATGTATAATAAATAAATAAATAAATAAATAAACATTTTTTAAAAAGTATAAGAAAGAAAGAAAGACCAGGCAGGCCTGCCATCCTTATCACTGTCTGTATGTCTGTCTGTCTGATCCCCTGGAACTGGAGATGGGCCACCATATAGTTGCTGGTAGTTGATCCCAGGTACTCTGGAAGAGGAGACAATGCTGTTAATTGTTGAGCCCTTTCAGTGGCGCCATCCATCTTTAAATATTTAGAGGTATATGTGAGGCTGTGTTTATGTACATCATATGCAGACCATAAGAGGGATTTAGATTCTCCAGAATCTGACACCCTCTTCTGGAGTGTCTGAAGACAGCTAGAGTGTACTTATATCTAAAAAATAAATAGATAAATAAATAAATAAATAAATAAATAAACATTTTTTAAAAAGTATAAGAAAGAAAGAAAGACCAGGCAGGCCTGCCATCCATATCTCTGTCTGTCTGTCTGTCTGTCTATCTGATCCCCGGGAACTGGAGATGGGCCACGATATAGTGCTGGTAGTTGATCCAAGGTTCTCTGGAAGAGGAGACAATTCGGTTAATTGTTTAGCCCTTCCAGTGGCCCCACACTTCTTTAAATATTTATAAGTATATGTGAGGCTGTGTTTATGTACATCATATGCAGACCATAAGAGGGATTTAGATTCTCCAGAATCTGACACCCTCTACTGAAGTGACTGAAGACAGCTACAGTGTACTTATATATAATAAATAAATAAATAAATAAATAAATAAATAAATAAATAAATAAACATTTTTTAAAAAGGATAAGAAAGAAAGTAAGACCAGGCAGGCCTGCCATCCTTATCTCTGTCTCTCTGTCTGTCTGTCTGTCTGTCTGATCCACTGGAACTGGAGATGGGACACTATAAGGTGCTGGTAGTTGATCCCAGGTTCTCTGGAAGAGGAGACAATGCTGTTAATTGTTGAGCCCTATCAGTGGCCCTACCCATCTTTAAATATTTAGAAGTATATGTGAGGCTGTGTTTATGTACATCATATGCAGACCATAAGAGGGATTTAGATTCTCCAGAATCTGACACCCTCTTCTGGAGTGTCTGAAGACAGCTACAGTGTACTTATATCTAATAAATACATAAATAAATAAATAAATAAATAAATAAATAAATAAATAAATAAACATTTTTTAAAAAGTATAAGAAATAAAGAAAGACCAGGCAGGCCTGCCATCCTTATCTCTGTCTCTCTGTCTGTCTGTCTGTCTGATCCCCTGGAACTGGAGATGGGCCACCATAAGGTGCTGGTAGTTTATCCCAGGTTCTCTGAAAGAGGAGACAATGCTGTTAATTGTTGAGCCCTCTCAGTGGCCCCACACATCTTTAAATTATTAGAAGTATATGTGAGGCTGTGTTTATGAACATCATATGCAGACCATAAGAGGGATTTAGATTCTCCAGAATCTGACACCCTCTTCTGGAGTGTCTGAAGACAGCTACAGTGTACTTATATCTAATAAATACATAAATAAATATATAAATAAACATTTTTTTTTAAAAAGGATAAGAAAGAAAGAAAGACCAGGCAGGCCTGCCATCCTTATCACTGTCTGTATGTCTGTCTGTCTGATCCCCTGGAACTGGAGATGGGCCACCATATAGTTGCTGGTAGTTGATCCCAGGTACTCTGGGAGAGGAGACAATGCTGTTAATTGTTGAGCCCTTTCAGTGGCGCCACCCATCTTTAAATATTTAGAGGTATATGTGAGGCTGTGTTTATGTACATCATATGCAGACCATAAGAGGGATTTAGATTCTCCAGGATCTGACACCCACTTCTGGAGTGTCTGAAGACAGCTACAGTGTACTTATATCTAATAAATAAACAGATAAATAAATAAATAAATAAATAAATAAATAAACATTTTTTTAAAAAGAATAAGAAAGAAAGAAAGACCAGGCAGGCCTGCCATCCTTATCACTGTCTGTATGTCTGTTTGTCTGATCCCCTGGAACTGGAGATGGGCCACCATATAGTTGCTGGTAGTTGATCCCAGGTACTCTGGAAGAGGAGACAATGCTGTTAATTGTTGAGCCCTTTCAGTGGCGCCACCCATCTTTAAATATTTAGAGGTATATGTGAGGCTGTGTTTATGTACATCATATGCAGACCATAAGAGGGATTTAGATTCTCCAGAATCTGACACCCACTTCTGGAGTGTCTGAAGACAGCTACAGTGTACTTATATCTAATAAATAAACAGATAAATAAATAAGTAAACATTTTTTAAAAAGTATAAGAAAGAAAGAAAGACCAGGCAGGCCTGCCATCCATATCTCTGTCTGTCTGTCTGTCTGTCTATTTGATCCCCGGGAACTGGAGACGGGCCACCATATAGTGCTGGTAGTTGATCCAAGGTTCTCTGGAAGAGGAGACAATTCGGTTAATTGTTGAGCCCTTTCAGTGGCCCCACACTTCTTTAAATATTTAGAAGTTTATGTGAGGCTGTGTTTATGTACATCATATGCAGACCATAAGAGGGATTTAGATTCTCCAGAATCTGACACCCTCTACTGAAGTGACTGAAGACAGCTACAGTGTACTTATATATAATAAATAAATAAATAAATAAATAAATAAACATTTTTTAAAAAGGATAAGAAAGAAAGTAAGACCAGGCAGGCCTGCCATCCTTATCTCTGTCTCTCTGTCTGTCTGTCTGTCTGTCTGATCCACTGGAACTGGAGATGGGACACTATAAGGTGCTGGTAGTTGATCCCAGGTTCTCTGGAAGAGGAGACAATGCTGTTAATTGTTGAGCCCTATCAGTGGCCCTACCCATCTTTAAATATTTAGAAGTATATGTGAGGCTGTGTTTATGTACATCATATGCAGACCATAAGAGGGATTTAGATTCTCCAGAATCTGACACCCTCTTCTGGAGTGTCTGAAGACAGCTACAGTGTACTTATATCTAATAAATACATAAATAAATAAATAAATAAATAAATAAATAAATAAATAAACATTTTTTAAAAAGTATAAGAAATAAAGAAAGACCAGGCAGGCCTGCCATCCTTATCTCTGTCTCTCTGTCTGTCTGTCTGTCTGATCCCCTGGAACTGGAGATGGGCCACCATAAGGTGCTGGTAGTTTATCCCAGGTTCTCTGAAAGAGGAGACAATGCTGTTAATTGTTGAGCCCTCTCAGTGGCCCCACACATCTTTAAATTATTAGAAGTATATGTGAGGCTGTGTTTATGAACATCATATGCAGACCATAAGAGGGATTTAGATTCTCCAGAATCTGACACCCTCTTCTGGAGTGTCTGAAGACAGCTACAGTGTACTTATATCTAATAAATACATAAATAAATATATAAATAAACATTTTTTTTTAAAAAGGATAAGAAAGAAAGAAAGACCAGGCAGGCCTGCCATCCTTATCACTGTCTGTATGTCTGTCTGTCTGATCCCCTGGAACTGGAGATGGGCCACCATATAGTTGCTGGTAGTTGATCCCAGGTACTCTGGAAGAGGAGACAATGCTGTTAATTGTTGAGCCCTTTCAGTGGCGCCACCCATCTTTAAATATTTAGAGGTATATGTGAGGCTGTGTTTATGTACATCATATGCAGACCATAAGAGGGATTTAGATTCTCCAGGATCTGACACCCACTTCTGGAGTGTCTGAAGACAGCTACAGTGTACTTATATCTAATAAATAAACAGATAAATAAATAAATAAATAAATAAATAAATAAACATTTTTTTAAAAAGAATAAGAAAGAAAGAAAGACCAGGCAGGCCTGCCATCCTTATCACTGTCTGTATGTCTGTTTGTCTGATCCCCTGGAACTGGAGATGGGCCACCATATAGTTGCTGGTAGTTGATCCCAGGTACTCTGGAAGAGGAGACAATGCTGTTAATTGTTGAGCCCTTTCAGTGGCGCCACCCATCTTTAAATATTTAGAGGTATATGTGAGGCTGTGTTTATGTACATCATATGCAGACCATAAGAGGGATTTAGATTCTCCAGAATCTGACACCCACTTCTGGAGTGTCTGAAGACAGCTACAGTGTACTTATATCTAATAAATAAACAGATAAATAAATAAATAAACATTTTTTAAAAAGTATAAGAAAGAAAGAAAGACCAGGCAGGCCTGCCATCCATATCTCTGTCTGTCTGTCTGTCTGTCTATTTGATCCCCGGGAACTGGAGACGGGCCACCATATAGTGCTGGTAGTTGATCCAAGGTTCTCTGGAAGAGGAGACAATTCGGTTAATTGTTGAGCCCTTTCAGTGGCCCCACACTTCTTTAAATATTTAGAAGTTTATGTGAGGCTGTGTTTATGTACATCATATTCAGATTATAAGAGGATTTAGATTCTCCAGAATCTGACACCCTCTACTGGAGTGACTGAAGACAGCTACATTGTACTTATATATAATAAATAAATAAATAAATAAATAAATAAATAAATAAATAAATAAATAAACATTTTTTAAAAAGGATAAGAAAGAAAGAAAGACCAGGCAGGCCTGCCATCCTTATCACTGTCTGTATGTCTGTCTGTCTGATCCCCTGGAACTGGAGATGGGCCACCATATAGTTGCTGGTAGTTGATCCCAGGTACTCTGGAAGAGGAGACAATGCTGTTAATTGTTGAGCCCTTTCAGTGGCGCCACCCATCTTTAAATATTTAGAGGTATATGTGAGGCTGTGTTTATGTACATCATATGCAGACCATAAGAGGGATTTAGATTCTCCAGAATATGACACCCACTTCTGGAGTGTCTGAAGACAGCTACAGTGTACTTATATCTAATAAATACATAAATAAATATATAAATAAACATTATTTTAAAAAGGATAAGAAAGAAAGAAAGACCAGGCAGGCCTGCCATCCTTATCACTGTCTGTATGTCTGTCTGTCTGATCCCCTGGAACTGGAGATGGGCCACCATATAGTTGCTGGTAGTTGATCCCAGGTACTCTGGAAGAGGAGACAATGCTGTTAATTGTTGAGCCCTTTCAGTGGCGCCACCCATCTTTAAATATTTAGAGGTATATGTGAGGCTGTGTTTATGTACATCATATGCAGACCATAAGAGGGATTTAGATTCTCCAGAATCTGACACCCTCTTCTGGAGTGTCTGAAGACAGCTACAGTGTACTTATATCTAATAAATAAATAGATAAATAAATAAACAAATAAATAAATAAACATTTTTTAAAAAGTATAAGAAAGAAAGAAAGACCAGGCAGGCCTGCCATCCATATCTCTGTCTGTCTGTCTGTCTGTCTATCTGATCCCCGGGAACTGGAGATGGGCCACCATATAGTGCTGGTAGTTGATCCAAGGTTCTCTGGAAGAGGAGACAATTCGGTTAATTGTTGAGCCCTTTCAGTGGCCCCACACTTCTTTAAATATTTATAAGTATATGTGAGGCTGTGTTTATGTACATCATATGCAGACCATAAGAGGGATTTAGATTCTCCAGAATCTGACACCCTCTTCTGGAGTGTCTGAAGACAGCTACAGTGTACTTATATCTAATAAATAAATAGATAAATAAATAAATAAATAAATAAACATTTTTTAAAAAGGATAAGAAAGAAAGAAAGACCAGGCAGGCCTGCCATTCATATCTCTGCCTGTCTGTCTGTCTGTCTATCTGATCCCCTGGAACTGGAGATGGGCCACCATATAGGTGCTGGTAGTTGATCCCAGGTTCTCTGGAAGAGGAGACAATGCTGTTAATTGTTGAGCGATTTCAGTGGCCCCACCCATCGTTAAATTTTTAGTAGTATATGTGAGGCTGTGTTTATGTACATCATATGCAGACCATAAGAGGGATTTAGATTCTCCAGAATCTGACACCCTCTTCTGGAGTGTCTGAAGACAGCTACAGTGTACTTATATCTAATAAATACATGAATAAATAAACATTTTTTAAAAAGGATAATAAAGAAAGAAAGACCAGGCTGGCCTGCCATCCTAATCTCTGTCAGTCTGTCTGTCTGTCAGACTGTCTGATACCTTGGAACTGCAGATGGGCAACCATATAGTTGCTGTTAGTTGATCCCAGCTTCTCTGGAAGAGGAGACAATGCTATTAATTGTTGAGCCCTTTCAGTGGCTCCACCTATCTTTAAATTTTTAGAAGTATATGTTAGGCTGTGTTTATGTACATCATATGCAGACCATAAGAGGGATTTAGTTTCTCCAGAATCTGACACCCTCTTCTGGAGTGTCTGAAGACAACTACAGTGTACTTATATCTAATAAATACATACATATATAAATAAATAAATAAATAAATAAACATTATTTTAAAAGGATAAGAAAGAAAGAAAGACCAGGCAGGCCTGCCATACTTATCTCAGTCTGTCTGTCTGTCTGTCTGATCCCCTGGAACTGGAGATGGGCCACCTTGTAGGTGCTGGTAGTTGATCCCAGGTTCTCTGGAAGAGGAGACAATGCTGTTAATTGTTGAGCCCTTTCAGTGGCCCCACCCATTTTTAATTTTTACAAGTATATGTGAGGCTGTGTTTATGTACATCATATTCAGACCATAAGAGGGATTTAGATTCTCCAGAATCTGACACCATCTTCTGGAGTGTCTGAAGACGGCTACAGTGTACTTATATCTAATAAATACATAAATAAATAAATAAAAGAATAAATAAACATTTTTTAAAAAGTATAAGAAATAAAGAAAGACCAGTCAGGCCTGCCATCCATATCTCTGTCTCTCTGTCTGTCTGTCTGTCTGATCCACTGGAACTGGTGATGGGCCACCATAAGGTGCTGGTAGTTTATCCCAGGTTCTCTGAAAGAGGAGACAATGCTGTTAATTGTTGAGCCCTCTCAGTGGCCCCACACATCTTTAAATTTTTAGAAGAATATGCGAGGCTGTGTTTATGTACATCATATGCAGACCATAAGAGGGATTTAGATTCTCCAGAATCTGACACCCTCTTCTGGAGTGTCTGAAAGCAGCTACAGTGTACATATATTTAATAAATACATAAATAAATATATAAATAAACATTTTTTTAAAAAGGATAAGACAGAAAGAAAGACCAGGCAGGCCTGCCATCCTTATCACTGTCTGTATGTCTGTCTGTCTGATCCCCTGGAACTGGAGATGGGCCACCATATAGTTGCTAGTAGTTGATCTCAGGTACTCTGGAAGAGGAGACAATGCTGTTAATTGTTGAGCTTTTACAGTGGCCCCACCCTACTTTAAATTTTTAGAAGTATATGTGAGGCTGTGTTTATGTACATCATATGCAGACCATAAGAGGGATTTAGATTCTCCAGAATCTGACACCCTCTTCTGGAGTGTCTGAACAGCTACAGTGTACTTATATCTAATAATAAATAAATAAATAAATAAATAAACAAACATTTTTTTAAAAAAAGGATAAGAAAGAAAGAAAGACCAGGAAGGCCTGCCATCCTTATCACTGCCTGTCTGTCTGTCTGTCTGATCCCCTGGAACTGGAGATGGGCCACCTTTTAGGTGCTGGTAGTTGATCCCAGGTTCTCTGGAAGAGGAGACAATGCTGTTAATTGTTGAGTCCTTTCAGTGGCCCCACCTATTTATAATTTTTAGAAATATATGTGAGGCTGTATTTATGTACATCATATTCAGACCATAAGAGGGATTTAGATTCTCTAGAATCTGACACCCTCTTCTGGAGTGTCTGAAGACGGCTACAGTGTACTTATATCTAATAAATACATAAATAAATAAATAAATAAATAAATAAATAAATAAATAAATAAATAAACAGTTTTTAAAATGTATAAGAAATAAAGAAAGACCAGGCAGGCATGCCATCCTCATCTCTGTCTCTCTGTCTGTCTGTCTGTCTGTCTGATCCACTGGAACTGGGGATGGGCCACCTTTTAGGTGCTGGTAGTTTATCCCAGGTTCTCTGAAAGAGGAGACAATGCTGTTAATTGTTGAGTCCTTTCAGTGGCCCCACCTATTTATAATTTTTAGAAGTATATGTGAGGCTGTGTTTATGTACATCATATTCAGACCATAAGAGGGATTTAGATTCTCTAGAATCTGACACCCTCTTATGGAGTGTCTGAAGACGGCTACAGTGTACTTATATCTAATAAATAAATAAATAAATAAATAAATAAATAAATAAATAAACATATTTTAAAAAGTATAAGAAATAAAGAAAGACCAGGCAGGCCTGCCATACTTATCTCTGTCTTTCTGTCTATCTGTCTGTCTGTCTGATCCCCTGGAACTGGAGATGGGCCACCATAAGGTGCTGGTAGTTTATCCCAGGTTCTCTGAAAGAGGAGACAATGCTGTTAATTGTTGAGCCCTCTCAGTGGCCACACACATCTTTAAATTTTTAGAAGTATAGCGAGGCTGTGTTTATGTACATCATATGCAGACCATAAGAGGGATTTAGATTCTCCAGAATATGACACCCTCTTCTGGAGTGTCTGAACAGCTACAGTGTACTTATATCTAAAAATAAATAAATAAATAAATAAATAAATAAACAATTTTTTTAAAAAAGGATAAGAAACAAAGAAAGACCAGGCAGGCCTGCCATCCTTATCACTGTCTGTCTGTCTGTCTGTCTGATCCCCTGGAACTGGAGATGGGCCACTTTTAGGTGCTGGTAGTTGATCCCAGGTTCTCTGGAAGAGGAGACAATGCTGTTAATTGTTGTGTCCTTTCAGTGGCCCCACCTATTTATAATTTTTAGAAGTATATGTGAGGCTGTGTTTATGTACATCATATTCAGACCATAAGAGGGATTTAGATTCTCTAGAATCTGACACCCTCTTCTGGAGTGTCTGAAGACGGCTACAGTGTACTTATATCTAATAAATAAATAAATAAATAAATAAATAAATAAATAAATAAACATATTTTAAAAAGTATAAGAAATAAAGAAAGACCAGGCAGGCCTGCCATCCTTATCTCTGTCTTTCTGTCTATCTGTCTGTCTGTCTGATCCCCTGGAACTGGAGATGGGCCACCATAAGGTGCTGGTAGTTTATCCCAGGTTCTCTGAAAGAGGAGACAATGCTGTTAATTGTTGAGCCCTCTCAGTGGCCCCACACATCTTTAAATTTTTAGAAGTATATATGAGGCTGTGTTTATGTACATCATATGCAGACCATAAGAGGGATTTAGATTCTCCAGAATCTGACACCCTCTTCTGGAGTGTCTGAAAGCAGCTACAGTGTACATATATCTAATAAATACATAAATAAATATATAAATAAACATTTTTTTTAAAAGGATAAGACAGAAAGAAAGACCAGGCAGGCCTGCCATCCTTATCACTGTCTGTATGTCTGTCTGTCTGATCCCCTGGAACTGGAGATGGGCCACCATATAGTTGCTGGTAGTTGATTCCAGGTACTCTGGAAGAGGAGACAATCCTGTTAATTGTTGAGCTTTTAGAGTGGCCCCACCCTTCTTTAAATTTTTAGAAGTATATGTGAGGCTGTGTTTATGTACATCATATGCAGACCATAAGAGGGATTTAGATTCTCCAGAATCTGACACCCTCTTCTGGAGTGTCTGAACAGCTACAGTGTACTTATATCTAATAATAAATAAATAAATAAATAAATAAATAAATAAATAAATAAACAAACAATTTTTTTAAAAAAGGATAAGAAACAAAGAAAGACCAGGCAGGCCTGCCATCCTTATCACTGTCTGTCTGTCTGTCTGTCTGATCCCCTGGAACTGGAGATGGGCCACCTTTTAGGTGCTGGTAGTTGATCCCAGGTTCTCTGGAAGAGGAGACAATGCTGTTAATTGTTGAGTCCTTTCAGTGGCCCCACCTATTTATAATTTTTAGACGTATATGTGAGGCTGTGTTTATGTACATCATATTCAGACCATAAGAGGGATTTAGATTCTCTAGAATCTGACACCCTCTTCTGGAGTGTCTGAAGACGGCTACAGTGTACTTATATCTAATAAATACATAAATAAATAAATAAATAAATAAATAAATAAATAAATAAATTAACATTTTTTAAAAAGTATAAGAAATAAAGAAAGACCAGGCAGGCCTGCCATCCTTATCTCTGTCTCTCTGTCTGTCTGTCTGTCTGTCTGATCCACTGGAACTGGAGATGGGCCAGCATAAGGTGCTGGTAGTTTATCCCAGGTTCTCTGAAAGAGGAGACAATGCTGTTAATTGTTGAGCCCTCTCAGTGGCACCACACATCTTTAAATTTTTAGAAATATATATGAGGCTGTGTTTATGTACATCATATGCAGACCATAAGAGGGATTTAGATTCTCCAGAATCTGACACCCTCTTCTGGAGTGTCTGAAGACAGCTACAGTGTACTTATATCTAATAAATACATAAATAAATATATAAATAAACATTTTTTTGAAAAGGATAAGAAAGAAAGAATGACCAGGCAGGCCTGCCATCCTTATCACTGTCTGTATGTCTGTCTGTCTGATCCCCTGGAACTGGAGATGGGCCACCTTATAGTTGCTGGTAGTTGATCCCAGGTACTCTGGAAGAGGAGACAATGCTGTTAATTGTTGATCTTTTAGAGTGGCCCCACCCTTCTTTAAATTTTTAGAAGTATATGTGAGGCTGTGTTTATGTACATCATATGCAGATCATAAGAGTGATTTAGATTCTCCAGAATCTGACACCCTCTTCTGGAGTGTCTGAACAGCTACAGTGTACTTATATCTAATAATAAATTAATAAATAAATAAATAAATAAATAAATAAACATTTTTTAAAAAAAGAATGAGAAAGAAAGAAAGACCAGGCAGGCCTGCCATCCTTATCACTGTCTGTCTGTCTGTCTGTCTGATCCCCTGGAACTGGAGATGGGCCACCTTTTAGGTGCTGGTAGTTGTTCCCAGGTTCTCTGGAAGAGGAGACAATGCTGTTAATTGTTGAGTCCTTTCAGTGGCCCCCCTATATTTAATTTTTAGAAGTATATGTGAGGCTGTGTTTATGTACATCATATTCAGACCATAAGAGGGATTTAGATTCTCCAGAATCTGACACCCTCTTCTGGAGTGTCTGAAGACGGCTACAGTGTACTTATATCTAATAAATAAATAAATAAATAAATAAATAAATAAATAAACATTTTTTAAAAAGTATAAGAAATAAAGAAAGACCAGGCAGACCTGCCATCCTTATCTCTGTCTCTCTGTCTGTCTGTCTGTCTGTCTGATCCACTGGAACTGGAGATGGGCCACCATAAGGTGCTGGTAGTTTATCCCAGGTTCTCTGAAAGAGGAGACAATGCTGTTAATTGTTGAGCCCCCTCAGTGGCCCCACACATCTTTAAATTTTTAGAAGTATATGCGAGGCTGTGTTTATGTACATCATATGCAGACCATAAGAGGGATTTAGATTCTCCAGAATCTGACACCCTCTTCTGGAGTGTCTGAACAGCTACAGTGTACTTATATCTAATAATAAATAAATAAATAAATAAATAAATAAATAAACAATTTTTTTAAAAAAGGATAAGAAACAAAGAAAGTCCAGGCAGGCCTGCCATCCTTATCACTGTCTGTCTGTCTGTCTGTCTGATCCCCTGGAACTGGAGATGGGCCACTTTTAGGTGCTGGTAGTTGATCCCAGGTTCTCTGGAAGAGGAGACAATGCTGTTAATTGTTGTGTCCTTTCAGTGGCTCCACCTATTTATAATTTTTAGAAGTATATGTGAGGCTGTGTTTATGTACATCATATTCAGACCATAAGAGGGATTTAGATTCTCTAGAATCTGACACCCTCTTATGGAGTGTCTGAAGACGGCTACAGTGTACTTATATCTAATAAATAAATAAATAAATAAATAAATAAATAAATAAACATATTTTAAAAAGTATAAGAAATAAAGAAAGACCAGGCAGGCCTGCCATCCTTATCTCTGTCTTTCTGTCTATCTGTCTGTCTGTCTGATCCCCTGGAACTGGAGATGGGCCACCATAAGGTGCTGGTAGTTTATCCCAGGTTCTCTGAAAGAGGAGACAATGCTGTTAATTGTTGAGCCCTCTCAGTGGCCCCACACATCTTTAAATTTTTAGAAGTATATATGAGGCTGTGTTTATGTACATCATATGCAGACCATAAGAGGGATTTAGATTCTCCAGAATATGACACCCTCTTCTGGAGTGTCTGAAAGCAGCTACAGTGTACATATATCTAATAAATACATAAATAAATATATAAATAAACATTTTTTAAAAGGATAAGACAGAAAGAAAGACCAGGCAGGCCTGCCATCCTTATCACTGTCTGTATGTCTGTCTGTCTGATCCCCTGGAACTGGAGATGGGCCACCATATAGTTGCTGGTAGTTGATTCCAGGTACTCTGGAAGAGGAGACAATGCTGTTAATTGTTGAGCTTTTAGAGTGGCCCCACCCTTCTTTAAATTTTTAGAAGTATATGTGTGGCTGTGTTTATGTACATCATATGCAGACCATAAGAGGTATTTAGATTCTCCAGAATCTGACACCCTCTTCTGGAGTGTCTGAACAGCTACAGTGTACTTATATCTAATAATAAATAAATAAATAAATAAATAAATAAATAAATAAATAAATAAAAAATTTTGTTAAAAAAGGATAAGAAACAAAGAAAGACCAGGCAGGCCTGCCATCCTTATCACTGTCTGTCTGTCTGTCTGTCTGATCCCCTGGAACTGGAGATGGGCCACCTTTTAGGTGCTGGTAGTTGATCCCAGATTCTCTGGAAGAGGAGACAATGCTGTTAATTGTTGAGTCCTTTCAGTGGCCCCACCTATTTATAATTTTTAGACGTATATGTGAGGCTGTGTTTATGTACATCATATTCAGACCATAAGAGGGATTTAGATTCTCTAGAATCTGACACCCTCTTCTGGAGTGTCTAAAGACGGCTACAGTGTACATATATCTAATAAATACATAAATAAATAAATAAATAAATAAATAAATTAACATTTTTTAAAAAGTATAAGAAAGAAAGAAAAACCAGGCATGCCTGCCCTCCTTATCTCTGTCTGTCTGTCTGTCTGTCTGATCCCCTGGAACTGGAGATGGGCCACCATATAGTTGCTGGTAGTTGATCCCAGGTACTCTGGAAGAGGAGACAATGCTGTTAATTGTTGAGCTTTTAGAGTGGCCCCACCCTTCTTTAAATTTTTAGAAGTATATGTGAGGCTGTGTTTATGTACATCATATGCAGACCATAAGAGGGATTTAGATTCTCCAGGATCTGACACCCTCTTCTGGAGTGTCTGAACAGCTACAGTGTACTTATATCTACTAAATAAATAAATAAATAAATAAATAAATAAACATTTTTTTAAAAAGGATAAGAAAGAAAGAAAGACCAGGCAGGCCTGCCATCCATATCTCTGCCTGTCTGTCTGTCTGTCTATCTGATCCAAGGGAACTAGAGATGGGCAACCATATAGTTGCTGGTAGTTGATCCCAGGTTCTCTGGAAGAGGAGACAATGCTCTTAATTGTTGAGCCCTTTCAGTGGCCCCACACTTCTTTAAATATGTAGAAGTATATGTGAGACTGTGTTTATGTACATCATATTCAGATTATAAGAGGATTTAGATTCTCCAGAATCTGAAACCCTCTACTGGAGTGTCTGAAGACAGCTACAGTGTACTTATATATAATAAAAACATAAATAAATAAATAAATAAATAAACATTTTTTAAAAAGGATAAGAAAGAAAGAAAGACCAGGCAGGCCTGCCATCCTTATCTCTGTCTATCTGTCTGTCTGTCTGATTCCCTGGAACTGGAGATGTGCTACCATATAGTTGCTGGAAGTTGATCCCAGGTACTCTGGAAGAGGAGACAATGCTGTTAATTGTTGAGCTTTTAGAGTGGCCCCACCCTTCTTTAAATTTTTAGAAGTATATGTGAGGCTGTGTTTATGGACATCATATGCAGACCATAAGAGGGATTTAGATTCTCCAGAATCTGACACCCTCTTCTGGAGTGTCTGAACAGCTACAGTGTACTTATATCTACTAAATACATACATACATAAATAAATAAATAAATAAATAAATAAATAAATAAATAAATATTTTTTAAAAAGGATAAGACAGAAAGAAAGACCAGGCAGGCCTGCGATCCATATCTGTCTGTCTGTCTGTCTGTCTGTCTATCTGATCCCTGGGAACTGGAGATGGGCCACGAATAGTTGCTGGTAGTTGATCCCAGGTCCTCTGAATAGGAGACAATGCTGTTAATTGTTCAGCCCTTTCAGTGGCCCCACCCATCTTTAAATTTCTAGAAGTAAATGTGATGCTGTGTTTATGTACATCATATTCAGACCATTAAAGAAGGATTTATATTCTCCAGAATCTGACACCGTCTTTTGGAGTGTCTATGACGGATACAGTGTACTTATATCTAATAAATACATAAATAAAGAAATAAACATTTTTTAAAAACGATAAGAAAGAAAGAAAGACCAGGCAGGCCTGCCATCCTTATCACTGTCTGTATGTCTGTCTGTCTGATCCTCTGGAACTGGAGATGGGCCACCATATAGTTGCTGGTAGTTGATCCCAGGTACTCTGGAAGAGGAGACAATGCTGTTAATTGTTGAGCTTTTAGAGTGGCCCCACCCTTCTTTAAATTTTTAGAAGTATATGTGAGGCTGTGTTTATGTACATCATATGCAGTCCATAAGAGGGATTTAGATTCTCCAGAATATGACACCCTCTTCTGAAGTGTCTGAAGACAGCTACAATGTACTTATATCTAATAAATATATATATAAATAAATAAACATTTTTAAAATGTATAAGAAGAAAGAAAAACCAGGCAGGCCTGCAATCCTTGTCTGTCTGTCTGTATGTATGTCTGTCTGATCCCCTGGAACTGGAGATGGGCCACAATATATTTGCTGGTAGTTGATCCCAGGTCCTCTGGAAGAGGAGACAATGCTGTTAATTGTTGAGCTTTTTCAGTGGCCCCAACCATCTTTAAATTTTTAGAAGTATATGTGAGGCTGTGTTTATGTACATCATATGCAGACTATAAGAGGGATATAGATTCTCCAGAATCTGACACCCTCTTCTGGAGAGTCTGAAGACAGCTACAGTGTACTTATATCTAATAAATACATAAATAAATATATAAATAAACTTTTTTTAAAAAAGGATAAGAAAGAATGAAAGACCAGGCAGGCCTGCCATCCTTATCTCTGTCTGTCTGTCTGTCTGTCTGATCCCCTGCAACTTGAGATGGGCCACCACATAGTTGCTGGTAGTTGATCCCACGTTCTCTGGAAGAGGAGACAATGGTGTTAATTGTTGAGCCCTTTCAGTGGGCCCACCCATCTTTAAATTTTTAGAAGTATATATGAGGCTGTGTTTATGTACATCATATGCAGACCATAAGAGCGATTTAGATTCTCCAAAAGATGACACCCTCTTCTAGAGTGTCTGAAGACAGCTACAGTGTACTTATATCTAATAAATAAATAAATAAATAAATAAATAAATAAATAAACATTATTTTAAAAGTATAAGAAAGAAAGAAAGACCACGCAGGCCTCCATCCTTACCTCTGTCAGTCTGTCTGTCTGATCCCTTGGAACTGGAGATGGGCCACCATATAGTTGCTGTTAGTTGATCCCAGGTTCTCTGGAAGAAGAGACAATGCTGTTAATTGTTGAGCCCTTTCAGTGGCTCCACCTATCTTTAAATTTTTAGAAGTATATGTTAGGCTGTGTTTACGTATATCATATGTAGACCATAAGAGGGATTTTGATTCTCCAGAATCTGACACCCTCTTCTGGAGTGTCTGAAGACAACTACAGTGTACTTATATCTAATAAATACATAAATAAATAAATAAATAAATAAATAAATAAATAAATAAATAAACATTATTTTAAAAGGATAAGAAAGAAAGAAAAACCAGGCATGCCTGCCCTCCTTATCTCTGTCTGTCTGTCTGTCTGTCTGATCCCCTGGAACTGGAGATGGGCCACCATATAGTTGCTGGTAGTTGATCCCAGAAACTCTGGAAGAGGATACAATGCTGTTAATTGTTGAGCTTTTAGAGTGGTCCCACCCTTCTTCAAATTTTTAGAAATATATGTGAGGCTGTGTTTATGTACATCATATGCAGACCATAAGAGGGATTTAGATTCTCCAGAATCTGACACCCTCTTCTGGAGTGTCTGAAGACGGCTACAGTGTACTTATATCTAATAAATAAATAAATAAATAAATAAATAAATAAATAAATAAATAAATAAACATTTTTTAAAAAGTATAAGAAATAAAGAAAGACCTGGCAGGCCTGCCATCCTTGTCTGTCTGTCTGTCTGTCTGTCTGTCTGATCCCCTGGAACTGGAGATGGGCCACTATATAATTGCTGGTAGTTGATCCCAGGTTCTCTGGAAGAGGAGTCAGTGCTGTTAATTGTTGAGCCCTTTCAGTGGCCCCACCCATCTTTAAATTTTTAGAAGTATATGTGAGGCTGTGTTCATGTACATCATATGCAGACCATAAGAGGGATATAGATTCTCGAGAATCTGACACCCTCTTCGGGAGTGTTTGAAGACAGCTACAGTTTACTTATATCTAATAAATACATACTTAAATTAATAAACAATTTTTTAAAAGGATAAGAAAGAAGGAAAGAAAAGGTAGGCCTGCCATCCTTAACTCTATCTGTCTGTCTGTCTGTCTGTCTGTCTGATCCCCTGGAACTGGAGATGGGCCACCATATAGTTGCTGGTAGTTGATCCCAGGTTCTCTATAAGAGGAGACAATGCTGTTAATTGTTGATCCCTTTCATTGGCCCCACACATCTTTAAATTTTTAGATGTAAATGTGAGGCTGTGTGTATGTACATCATATGCAGACCGTAAGAAGTATATAGATTCTCCAGAATCTGACACCCTCTTCTGGAGTGTCTGAAGACAGCTACAGTGTACGTATATCTAATAAATACATAAATAAATAAATAAATAAATAAATAAATAAATAAACAAACATTTTTTAAAAGGGATAAGAAAGAAAGAAAAACCAGGCAGGCCTGCCATCCTTGTCTGTCTTTCTCTCTGTCTGATCCCCTGGACCTGGAGATGGGCCACCATATAGTTGCTGGTAGTTGATCCCAGGTTCTCTGGAAGAGGAGACAATGCTGTTAATTGTTGAGCGCTTTCAGTGGCCCCACCCATCGTTAAATTTTTAGTAGTATATGTGAGGCTGTGTTTATGTACATCATATGCAGACCATAAGAGGGATTTAGATTCTCCAGAATCTGACACCCTCTTCTGGAGTGTCTGAACAGCTGCAGTGTACTTATATATACTAAATACATAAATAAATAAATAAATAAATAAATAAATAAATAAATAAATAAACATTTTTTTAAAAAGGATAAGAAAGAAAGAAAAACCAGGCAGGCCTGCCATCCTTAGCACTGTCTGTATGTCTGTCTGTCTGATCCCCTGGAACTGGAGATGGGCCACCATATAGTTGCTGGTAGTTGATCCCAGGTTCTCTGGAAGAGGAGACAATGCTGTTAATTGTTGAGCGCTTTCAGTGGCCCCACCCATCGTTAAATTTTTAGTAGTATATGTGAGGCTCTGTTTATGTACATCATATGCAGACCATAAGAGGGATTTAGATTCTCCAGAATCTGACACCCTCTTCTGGAGTGTCTGAACAGCTGCAGTGTACTTATATATACTAAATACATAAATAAATAAATAAATAAATAAATAAATAAATAAATAAACATTTTTTTAAAAAGGATAAGAAAGAAAGAAAAACCAGGCAGGCCTGCCATCCTTAGCACTGTCTGTATGTCTGTCTGTCTGATCCCCTGGAACTGGAGATGGGCCACCATATAGTTGCTGGTAGTTGATCCCAGGTACTCTGGAAGAGGAGACAATGCTGTTAATTGTTGAGCTTTTAGAGTGGCCCCACCCTTCTTTAAATTTTTAGAAGTATATGTGAGGCTGTGTTTATGTACATCATATGCAGACCATAAGAGGTATTTAGATTCTCCAGAATCTGACACCCTCTTCTGGAGTGTTTGAACAGCTACAGTGTACTTATATCTACTAAATACATAAATAAATAAATAAATAAATAAATAAATAAATAAATATTTTTTAAAAAGGATAAGACAGAAAGAAAGACCAGGCAGGCCTGCGATCCATATCTGTCTGTCTGTCTGTCTGTCTGTCTATCTGATCCCTGGGAACTGGAGATGGGCCACGAATATTTGCTGGTAGTTGATCCCAGGTCCTCTAAATAGGAGACAATGCTGTTAATTGTTCAGCCCTTTCAGTGGCCCCACCCATCTTTAAATTTCTAGAATAAATGTGATGCTGTGTTTATGTACATCATATTCAGACCATTAAAGAAGGATTTATGTTCTCCAGAATCTGACACCGTCTTTTGGAGTGTCTATGACGGATACAGTGTACTTATATCTAATAAATACATAAATAAAGAAATAAACATTTTTTAAAAACGATAAGAAATTAAGAAAGACCAGGCAGGCCTGCCATCCTTATCTCTGTCTGTCTGTCTGTCTGTGTGATCCTCTGGAACTGGATATGGGCCACCATAGAGTTGCTTGTAGTTGATCCCAGGTTCTCTGGAAGAGGAGTCAGTGCTGTTAATTGTTGAGCCCTTTCAGTGGCCCCACCCATCTTTAAATTTTTAGAAGTATATGCGAGGCTGTGTTTATGTACCGAATATGCAGACCATAAGAGGGATTTAGATTCTCCAGAATCTGACACCCTCTTCTGGAGTGTCTGAAGACAGCTACAGTGTACTTATATCTAATAAATACATAAATAAATAAATAAATAAATAAATAAATAAATAAACATTTTTTAAAAGGGATAAGAAAGAAAGAAAAACCAGGCAGGCCTGCCATCCTTGTCTGTCTTTCTCTCTGTCTGTCTGTCTTGCCTAGCCCCTTGAGTAGCCTAGCCTAGTCCCTTGCCTTGACTAGCCCAGCCCCTTGCCTAGCCTAGCCTAGCCCAGCCCTGCCTTGCCTAGCCCTGCCTATCCCTGTCTTTAACCAGGCTGGCCTCGAACTCAGAAACTGACTGCCTCTGCCTCCAGAGTGCTCTCATCAAGAGCTCGAGCCACCACTGACTGTTGGGTTTTCTAAGTCTTACATAGGTATGGTCTGTTTCTCAGCTGTGAAACCCTAATTAACACATGTAGTATGTCCTAGGTCAGCCATAGCTACAGACTGAGGCCTTTTCTAAAACAAAACAAAAGAAAACAAAAAATAGAAATAATAAAATAAATAAATTAAGCAACCACATGATATCTTTTCTTTCTTTCAATGATACTCAGAACTTGAAACAGTTCACCCATGAGACCTCAGCTCCGGACATTGAGTCTCTTTCCCTAACAAGTATTATGGCTGAACCTGAGGGGTTCTACTGCTGATTTGTGTCCCCCACTTTAAAAAAATAGTTGTTTTCAAAGGCTGCAAGTTCTTAGCCCTGTTCCTTGTTACAGTTGAGTCACAGCCCTGAAAGTTCAGTGGTAGTTAAAGGCACTGAGAAGGGCTTCCTATAGACATCAAAGGCCAAGTCTTTGTTTTTAAAAAGTTAATCTGGATTCCCCCACCCCCTGGCATCCTTAGAATTCCTAGAAAGGAAGGCAGGGACCTGGGCAGAAGGGTGCAAGGCTACTGGTGTTTGTAAGTGGTAACAGAAAGCTTTCTCTTGTTGGTACCCTACCCCAAGTTACACTGTCACTTCTTTTTCCTAGTTGTTGTTTTGTCGGTTTGTATTCTCAACATAGACCCTTTTCCTTCCTAACCTTGGCTGTCCTGAACCTTACTGTCCTTGAACTCAGTGATTTGCCTGTCTTGCTGGGATGAAACTGTGAGCTACCATCCAGAAGGAAGCACCCTGCTGAGGTTAGATTGGGGTCTCTTCCATTTTCCTCTATGAACATGCATATGACAGGCCTGTTCTTTCTTTTTTACTTTTCCTTTTCTTTTTAAAGATTTATTTATTTATTATATTTAAGTATGCTGTAGCTATCTTCAGACAGTCCAGAAGAGGGTGTCAGATTCTGAAGAATCTAAATCATTCTTATTGTCTGCATATGATGTATATAAACACAGCCTCACATATACTCAAAAAAAAAAAAAGAAAGAAAGATGTGGCTACAGAGAGGGCTCAACAATTAAGAGCATTGTCTCCTCTTCCAGAGAACCTGGGCTCAATTACCAGTATTATATATGGTGGCCCATCTCCAGTTCCAGGGGATCTAATACTCTGTTCTGGAGTCTGTGGGCACAGCATACACATGCAAAACATTCTTACACAATCATTGAGAGAGGAGAGAGAGGGGTTGAGAGAGAGGGGAGGTAATCATACCTCCTGACAAGTTTGAAGACCTGAGCTTCATCACTCACACAAATAAATAAATGCAAAATATTTTTTTATAAATAAACTCCGCCATTGCCCTTTAAAAATTCCTAGAAAACAAGTTTTATAAGCAACAGTTTTATTTACTATATCTAAAGGACAGTCATGAGCATATTCAATAAATAGAAAAAGGCCTGTTAGTCTTAGAAATGGAATGGACAAACCAAGGAAGGTTTGCAATTACATAATGAGGCAGCTCAGCCCAGCTCTAAGGTTGGAAATAAGACTCGAGAATAGGATACACCTGAAGACAGCCAGCCATTGTTTTTTGTTTTGGAGGCTGAAAGGATACACCTGAAGACAGCCAATGCTGTGTGATGGTGATCTGGTATTTTTTTTTTTTAATTTTTAAAAACTTTAACACTTTTTATAAAACTTTTATAAAAACTTTTTCTTTCTTTCTTTTCTTCTTTCCTTTCTTCCTTTCCTCACCCTAGCCCCTACCCTAGCCCTGTCTTTCACCAGGGTGGACTCGAACTCAGAAACTGACTGCCTCTGCCTACAGAGTGCTCTCATTAAGAGCTTGAGCCACCAGTGAATGTAGGGTTTTCTAAGCCTTACCTTGCTCTTGGTGTCTGTTCTCAGCTGTGAAACCCTAATTAACACAAGTAGGCAGTCCTGGGTCAGCCAGAGCTACAGACAGAGGACTTCTCTAAAAACAAATAAAACAAAACAAAACAACAAATAGAAATAATAAAATACATAAATTAAGCAACCACAGCATAGCTTTTCTCTATCTAGGTGGTACTCAGAAATTCCAGCAGTTGGCCTGTGACACCTCAGCTCAGTATATGTGAGGCTGTGTTTATGTACATCATATGCAGACCATAAGAGGGATTTACATTCTCCATATTCTGACACCCTCCTCTGGAGTGTCTAAAGAAAGCTACAGTGTACTTATATCTAAGAAATACATAAATAAATAAATAAATAAATAAATATTTTTTAAAAAGGATAAGAAAGAAAGAAAGACCAGGCAGGCCTGCCATCTTTATCTCTGCCTGTCTGTCTGTCTGTCTGATCCCCTGGAACTGGAGATGGGCCACCTTGTAGGTGCTGGTAGTTGATCCGAGGTTCTCTGGAAGAGGAGACAATGCTGTTAATTGTTGAGCCCTTTCAGTGGCCCCACCCATTTTTAATTTTTAGAAGTATATGTGAGGCTGTGTTTATGTACATCATATTCAGACCATAAGAGGGATTTAGATTCTCCAGAATCTGACACCATCTTCTGGAGTGTCTGAAGACGGCTACAGTGTACTTATATCTAATAAATAAATAAATAAATAAATAAACATTTTTAAAAAAGTATAAGAAATAAAGAAAGACCAGTCAGGCCTGCCATCTTTATCTCTGTCTCTCTGTCTGTCTATCTGTCTGATCCCTTGGAACTGGAGATGGGCCACCATAAGGTGCTGGTAGTTTATCCCAGGTTCCCTGAAAGAGGAGACAATGCTGTTAATTGTTGAGCCCTCTCAGTGGCCCCACACATCTTTAAATTTTTAGAAGTATATGTGAGGCTGTGTTTATGTACATCATATGCAGTCCATAAAAGGGATTTAGATTCTCCAGAATCTGACACCCTCTTCTGGAGTGTCTGAAGACAGCTACAGTGTACTTATATCTAATAAATACATAAATAAATATATAAATAAACATTTTTTTAAAAAGGATAAGAAAGAAAGAAAGACCAGGCTGGCCTGCCATCCTTATCACTGTCTGTATGTCTGTCTGTCTGATCCCCTGGAACTGGAGATGGGCCACCATATAGTTGCTGGTAGTTGATCCCATGTACTCTGGAAGAGGAGACAATGCTGTTAATTGTTGAGCCCTTTCAATGGCCCCACACTTCTTTAAATATTTAGAAGTATAAGTGAGGCTGTGTTTATGTACATCATATTCAGATTATAAGAGGATTTAGATTCTCCAGAATCTGACACCCTCTACTGGAGTGACTGAAGACAGCTACAGTGTACTTATATATAATAAATACATAAGTAAATAAATAAATAAATAAACATTTTTTAAAAAGGATAAGATAGAAAGTAAGACCAGGCAGGCCTGCCATCCTTATCTCTGTCTGTCTGTCTGTCTGTCTGTCTGATCCCCTGGAACTGGAGATGGGCTACCATAAAGTTGCTGGTAGTTGATCCCAGGTTCTCTGAAAGAGGAGACAATGCTGTTAATTGTTGAGCCCTCTCAGTGGCCCCACACATCTTTAAATTTTTAGAAGTATATGTGAGGCTGTGTTTATGTACATCATATGCAGACCATAAGAGGGATTTAGATTCTCCAGAATCTGACACCCTCTTCTGGAGTGTCTGAAGACAGCTACAGTGTACTTATATCTAATAAATACATAAATAAATATATAAATAAACATTTTTTAAAAAGGATAAGAAAGAAAGAAAGACCAGGCAGGCCTGCCATTTTTATCACTGTCTGTATGTCTGTCTGTCTGATCCCCTGGAACTGGAGATGGGCCACCATATAGTTGCTGGTAGTTGATCCCAGGTACTCTGGAAGAGGAGACAATGCTGTTAATTTTTGAGCTTTTAGAGTGGCCACACCCTTCTTTAAATTTTTAGAAGTATATGTGAGGCTGTGTGGGGCCACTGACAGTCACATAGAGAGACAGAGAGAGACAGAGAGAGACAGAGAGAGACAAAGAAAGACAGAGAGAGACATAGAGAGACAGAGAGATACATTGAGAGAGACAGAGAGACAGAGAGAGACACAGAGAGAGACACAGAGAGACACAGAGAGAGACACACAGAGAGACAGAGACAGAAAGAGAGAGACAGAGAGAGACAGAGAGAGACAGAGATAGAGACAGAGAGAGACAAAGAGAGACAGAGAGACAGAGAGAGAGACAGAGAGAGACAGAGAAAGACAGAGTGAGACAGAGAGAGACACAGAGAGAGACATAGATACACAGAGTGAGAAAGAGAGAGAGACAGAGAGAGACAGAGAGAGAGACAGAGAGAGAGACAGAGAGAGACAGAGAGAGACAGAGTGAGACACAAAGAGACACAGAGAGAGACAGAGAGAGACAAAGGAAAACACAGAGAGACAGAGAGAGACAGAGAGAGACAGAGAGAGACAGAGAGAGAGACAGAGAGAGACAGAGAGAGACAAAGAAAAACACACAGAGAGACAGAGAGATACAGAGAGAGTCAGAGAGACAGAGAGAGACAGAGTTAGAGACAGAGAGAGACAGAGAGAGAAACAGAGAGAGACAGAGACACACAGAGAGAGACACAGAGAGAGACAGAGAGAGAGACACAGAGAGACAGAGACAGACAGAGAGAGACAGAGAGAGACAGAGATAGAGACAGAGAGAGACAGAGAGAGATAGAGAGAGACACAAAGAGACAGAGAGAGACAGAGAGAGACAAAGAAAGACACAGAGAGAGACAGAGAGATACAGAGAGAGAGACAGAGAGAGACAGAAAGATACAGAAGGACAGAGAGAGACAGAGAGAGACAGAGAGACAGAGATAGAGACAGAGAAAGACAGAGAGAGACACAGAGAGAGACTGAGGGAGACAGAGAGAGAGACAGAGAGAGACATAGAAGAGACAAAGAAAGACACAAGAGAGACAGAGAGAGTCAGACATAGAGACAAAGAAAGACAGAGGGAGACACTGAGAGAGAGAGACAGAGAGAGACAGAGAGATACAGACAGAGAGACAAAGAGAGACAGAGAGACACAGAGAGACACAGAGAGACACAAAGAGAGACAGAGAGAGACACAGAGAGACACAGAGAGAGACACAGAGAGACACAGAGAGAGACACAGAGAGATACAGAGAGAGAGACAAAGAGAGACAGAGAGAGACAGAGAGACAGAGAGATACAGACAGAGAGATATAGACAGAGAGACAAAGAGAGACAGAGAGACACAGAGAGACACAGAGAGACACAGAGAAAGACAGAGAGAGACACAGAGAGAGACTGAGGGAGACAGAGAGAGAGACAGAGAGAGACATAGAAGAGACAAAGAAAGACACAGAGAGAGACATAGAGAGACAGAGAGATACATTGAGAGAGACAGAGAGAGACAGAGATAGACAGAGAGAGACAGAGAGAGACACAGAGAGAGACAGAGAGACACAGAGAGACACAGAGAGACACAGAGAGAGACAGAGAGAGACACAGAGAGACACAGAGAGAGACACAGAGAGACACAGAGAGATACAGAGAGAGAGACAAAGAGAGACAGAGAGAGACAGAGAGAAAGAGAGAGACAGAGAGAGTCAGAGAGAGACAGAGATAGAGACAGAGAGAGACAGAGAGAGGGACAGAGAGAGACAGAGACAGAGTGAGAAATACAGAGAGAGACAGAGTTAGAGAGAGAGACAGAGAGAGACAGAGAGAGAGACAGAGACAGAGACAGAGAGAGAGACAGAGAGAGACAGAGTGAGACACAGAAAGAGAGAGACAGAGAGAGACAAAGAAAGACACAGAGAGAGACATAGAGAGACAGAGAGATACATTGAGAGAGACATAGAGAGACAGAGAGAGACAGAGATAGAGACAGAGAGAGACAGAGAGAGACACAGAGAGAGACAGAGAGACACAGAGAGACACAGAGAGAGACACAGAGAGACACAGAGAGAGACAGAGATAGACATAGACAGACAGAGACAGACAGAGAGAGACAGAGAGAGACAGAGATAGAGACAGAGAGAGACAGAGAGTGAGACAGAGAGAGACAGAGAGAGAGACACCGAAAGACAGAGAGAGACAGAGAGAGACAATGAAAGACACAGAGAGAGACTAAGAGAGACAGAGAGAGACAGAGAGAGACAGAGAGAGACAAAAAAAGACACAGAGAGAGACAGAGAGCGATATAGATAGAGAAAAAGAAAGACAGAGAGAGACACAGAGAGAGAGACAGAGAGAGACAGAGAGAGACAGAGAGATACAGAGAGAGAGACAAAGAGAGACAGAGAGAGAGACAGAGTGAGACAGAGAGAGAGAGAGAGACTGAGAGAGACAAAGAAAGACACAGAGAGAGACAGAGAGAGACAGAGAGATACATTGAGAGAGACAGAGAGAGACAGAGATAGACAGAGAGAGACAGAGAGAGACACAGAGAGAGACAGAGAGACACAGAGAGACACAGAGAGACACAGCGAGAGACAGAGAGAGACACAGAGAGACACAGAGAGAGACACAGAGAGACACAGAGAGACACAGAGAGATACAGAGAGAGAGACAAAGAGAGACAGAGAGAGACAGAGAGAAAGAGAGAGACAGAGAGAGTCAGAGAGAGACAGAGATAGAGACAGAGAGAGACAGAGAGAGGGACAGAGAGAGACAGAGACAGAGTGAGAAATACAGAGAGAGACAGATTTAGAGAGAGAGACAGAGAGAGACAGAGAGAGAGACAGAGACAGAGACAGAGAGTGAGACAGAGAGAGACAGAGTGAGACACAGAGAGAGAGAGAGACAGAGAGAGACAAAGAAAGACACAGAGAGAGACATAGAGAGACAGAGAGATACATTAAGAGAGACATAGAGAGACATAGAGAGACAGAGAGAGACAGAGATAGAGACAGAGAGAGACAGAGAGAGACAGAGAGAGACAGAGAGATAGACAGAGAGAGACAGAGAGAGACAATGAAAGACATAGAGAGAGACAGAGAGACACAGAGAGACACTGAGAGAGAGACAGAGAGAGACAGAAAGAGTCAGAAGGACAGAGAGAGACAGAGAGAGATAGAGATAGAGACAGAGAAAGACAGAGAGAGACACAGAGAGAGACAGAGAAAGACAGAGAGTGAGACAGAGACAGACAGAGAGAGACAAAGGAAGACCCAGAGAAAGACAGAGAGAGACAGAGATAGAGACAGAGAAAGACAGAGAGAGACACAGAGAGAGAGAGACAGAGAGAGACAGAGAGAGACAGAGAGATAAAGAGAGAGAGACAGAGAGAAAGAGAGAGACAGAGAGAGTCAGAGAGAGACAGAGATAGAGACAGAGAGAGACAGAGAGAGGGACAGAGAGAGACAGAGACAGAGTGAGAAAGACAGAGAGAGACAGAGATAGAGAGAGAGAGACAGAGAGAGACACAGAGAGAGACAGAAAGAGACAGAGAGAGACAAAGAAAGACACAGAGAGAGACATAGTGAGACAGAGAGATACATTGAGAGTGACAGAGAGAGACAGAGAGAGACAGAGACACAGAGAGAGACAGAGAGACAGAGAGAGAGACAGAGAGATACAGAGATAGAGACAGAAGGGACAGAGAGAGACAGAGAGAGACCGACAGAGTGACAGATGGAGACAGAGAGAGACAGAGACAGATAGAGTTAGACAGAGAGAGACAGAGAGAGAGAGATAGAGAGAGAGACAGAGAGGGACAGAGTGACAGAGAGAGACAGAGAGAGACAGAGATAGAGACAGAGAGATACAGAGTGAGGGACAGAGAGAGACAGAGAGAGACAGATAGAGACAGAGAGACAGATAGAGACAGAGAGAAACAGAGAGAGACAGAGTGACAGAGAGAGACAGAGAGAGACAGAGACAGAGAAAGAGAGAGAGACAGAGAGAGACAGAGAGAGTCAGATAGACAGAGAGAGACAGAGAGAGACAGTGAGAGACAGAGAGAGACAGAGTGACAGAGAGAGACAGAGAGAGACAGAGATAGAGACAGAGAGAGACAGAGAGAGGGAAAGAGAGAGACAGAGAGAGACAGAGAGAGACAGAGAGAGAGACAGAGACAGAGAGAAACAGAGAGAGACAGGGATAGAGAAAGAGAGAGACAAAGAGAGACATAGAGAGAGAGACAGAGAGAGACAGAGAGAGACAGAGCGAGACAAAGAAAGACACAGAGAAAGACAGAGACAGAGAGATACAGAGATAGAGACAGAGAGTGACAGATAGACAGAGAGAGACAGAGAGAGACAGAGAGAGACAGAGTTACAGAGAGAGACAGAGAGAGACAGAGATAGAGACAGAGAGAGACAGAGAGAGGGAAAGAGAGAGACAGAGAGAGAGAAGGAGAGAGACAGAGAGAGACAGAGAGAGAGACAGAGAGAGACAGAAAGAATCAGAAGGACAGAGAGAGACAGAGATAGAGACAGAGAGAGACAGAGAGAAAGAGAGAGACAGAGAGAGTCAGAGAGAGACAGAGACAGAGTGAGAAAGACAGAGAGAGACAGAGATAGAGAGAGAGACAGAGAGAGACACACAGAGAGACAGAGAGAGACAGAGAGAGACAAAGAAAGACACAGAGAGAGACATAGAGAGAGAGATACATTGAGAGAGACAGAGAGAGACAGAGAGAGACAGAGAGAGATAGAGAGAGACGCAGAGAGAGACAGAGAGAGACAGAGAGACAGAGAGAGACAAAGAAAGACACAGAGAGAGACAGAGAGAGACAGAGAGAGAGACAGAGAGAGACAGAGAGAGACAGATAGACAGAGAGAGACAGAGAGAGACAGAGAGAGACAGAGTGACAGAGAGAGACATAGAGAGAAAGAGATAGAGACAGAGAGAAGGAAAGAAAGAGACACACAGAGAGATAGAGACAGAGAGAAACAGAGAGAGACAGAGATAGAGAAAGAGAGAGACAGAGAGAGACAGAGAGAGTTACAGAGAGAGACAAAGAGAGACAGAGAGAGACAAAGAAAGACACAGAGAGAGACAAAGAGAGACAGAGAGATACAGAGAGAGAGAAAGAGAGAGACAGAGAGAGACATAAAGAGAGAGACAGAGAGAGACAGGGAGAGACAGAGAGAGACAAAGAAAGACACAGAGAGAGACAGAGAGGGACAGAGAGAGACAGAGAGAGACAGAGTGACAGAGAGAGACAGAGAGAGACAGAGATAGAGACAGAGAGAGACAGAGAGAGGGAAAGAGAGAGACAGAGAGAGAGAGACAGAGAGAGACAGAGAGAGAGACAGATAGAGACAGAGAGAAATAGAGAGAGACAGAGATAGAGAAAGAGAGAGACAGAGAGAGACATAGAGAGAGAGACAGAGAGAGACTTTCCACTTTTTCAGGTTTTCTTGCCATATTCCGGTTCCTTCAGTGTGAGTTTTTAATTTTCTAATTCTTTCAGGGTTTTTTGCCATATTCTGGGTCCTACAGCGTGTATTTTTAATTTTCCAAGTTTTTCAGGGTTACTCAGCATATTTTGGGTCCTACAGTGTGATTTTTTTCATTTTCCACCTTTTTCAGGTTTTCTTGCCAATTTCGGGGTACTTCAGTGTGAGTTTTTAATATTCCACTTTTTACAGGGTTAATCGCCATATTCTGCGTCCTACAGTGTGATTTTTAAATTTTCCACGATTCTCAGGGTTTCTCGCCATATTCAGGTCCTACAGTTTGAGTTTTTTAATTTTAAACGTTTTTAAGTTTTTTTCGTCATGTTCTGGGTCCTACAGTTTGATATTCTCATTATCCAACTTTTTCAGATTTTCTCAGCATATTCTGGGTCCTACATTGTGAATTTTTAATTTTCCACGTTTTTCAAGGTTTCTTGCCATATTCTGGTCCTATAGTGTGATTTTCTCATTTTCCTCCTTTTTCAGTGTTTCTCGCCATATTCTGGGTCCTACAGTGTGAATATTTAATTTTCCATGTTTTTCATGTTTTCTCGACATATTCTGGGTCCTTCAGTTTGTGTTTTTAATTTTCCTCGTTTTTCAGGTTTTCTCACCATATTCCCGGACCTTCAGTGTGAATTTATAATTTTCCATGTTTTTCAGGTTTTTTCGTCATATTCTGGGTCCTAGAGTGTGATTTTCTCATTTCCACGTTTTTTAGGATTTCTCCCCATATTCGGGGTCCTTCAGTGTGAGTTTTTGATTTCCTACTTTTTCAGGGTTTCTCAATATATTCTGGTTCCTACAGCGTGTATTTTATTTTTCCAAGTTTTTCAAGGGTTTCTAGGCATATTCTGGGTCCTACAGTGTGAACATTTAATTTTCCATGATTATCAGGGTTTCTCAGCATATTCTGGGTCCTGCAGTGTGATTTTCTCATTTTTCACCTTTTTCAAGTTTTTTCGCTATTCTGGGTTCTACATGTGATTTTCTCATTTTCCACCTTTTTCAGGTTTTCTCGATATATTCCGGGTCCTTCAGTGTGAATTTTTAATTTTCCACGTTTTTCAGGGTTTCTCGGCATATTCTGTTTCCTGCAGTGTGATTTTCTCATTTTCCAAGTTTTTCAGGTTTTTTCGTAATTCTGGGTCTTACAGTGTGATTTTCTCATTTTTCACCTTTTGCAGGGTTTCTTGCCATATTCTGGGTCCAACAGAGTGTATATTTAATTTACCACGTTTTTCCGGTTTCTCACCATATTCTGGGTCCAACAGCGCGTATTTTCAATTTTCCACGTTTTTCAGGGTTTCTCGGCATATTCTGGGTCCTAAAGTGTGATTTTCTCATTTTCGAAGTTTTTCAAGTTTTTTCTCAATTCTGGGTCCTACAGTCATTTATTCTCATTTTCCACCTTTTTCAGGTTTTCTCGCCATATTCGGGGTCTTTCAGTGTGAATTTTTAGTTTTTTACTTTTTTCAGGTTTTCTTGCCATATTCTGGGTCATTCAGTGTGAGTTTTTAATACACGTTTTTCAGGTTTTTTCGTCATATTCTGGGTACTACAGTGTGATTTTTCTCATTTTCTCGTTTTTCAGGATTTCTTGCCATATTCCAGGTCCTTCAGGGTGAATTTTTAATTTTCCATATTTTTCAGTATTTCTCGCCATATTCTGGGTAATACAGTGTGAATTTTTAATTTTCCACTTTTTTCATGGTTTCTCGCCATATTCTGTGTCCGACAGTGTGAATTTTTAATTTTCATGTTTTTCAGGGTTACTCAGCATATTCTAGGTCCTGCAGTGTGATTTTCTCATTTTCCACGTTTTATAAATTTTTTCGTAATTCTGGGTCCTACAGTGTGATTTTCTCATTTTCTACGTTTTTCATGTTTTTTCGCAATTCTGTGTCCTACAGTGTGATTATTCTCTATTTCCACCTTTTTCAGGTATTCTTGCCATATTCAGGGTCCTTCCGTGTAAGTTTTTAATTTTCTACTTTTTTCAGGGTTTCCTGTCATAATCTGGCTCCTTCAAAGCATATTTTTATTTTTCCTCGTTTTTCTGGGTTTCTCAGCATATTCTGGGTCCTACAGTGTATTTTTCTCATTTTTAAACATTTTCAGATTTTCTCACCATATTCGGGGTCCTACAGTGTGAATTTTTAATTTTAATCGTTTTTAAGTTTTTTTCATCATATTCTGGGTCCTACAGTTGATTTTGTCATTAACCACCTTTTTCATGTTTTCTCACCATATTCGTGGTCCTTCAGTGTGAGTTTTTAGTTTTTTAGTTTTTTCATGGTTTGTTGCCATATTCTGGGTCCTACAGCGTGTATGTTTAATTTTGCACATTTTTCAGGGTTTCTCGGCATATTCTGGGTCCTACAGTGTGATTTTCTCATTTTCGACGTTTTTCAATTTTTTTTCGCAATTCTGGGTCCTATAGTGTGATTTTCTCATTTTCCACCTTTTTCAGGTTTTCTCGACATATTCAGGGTCCTTCAGTGTGAGATTTAAATTTTTTACTTTTTTCAGTGTTTCTCGCCATATTCTGCATCCTACAGTGTGAATTTTAAATTTTTCACGTTTTTCAGGTTTTCTTGCCATGTTCTGTGTCCTACAGTATGAATTTTTAATTTTAAACCTTTTTAAGTTTTTTTCGTCATATTCTGGGTCCTTCAGTGTGATTTTCTCATTTTCCAACTTTTTCAGGTCTTCTCGGCATATTCTGAGTCCTACAGTGTGAATTTTCGATTTTCCACGTTTTTCAAGTTTTCTTGCCATATTCTGTTCCTAGAGTGTGAATTTTTAATTTTCCACTTTTTTCAGTGTTTCTCTCCCTATCCTGGGTTCTACTTTGTGAATATTTAATTTTCCATGTTTTTCAGGTTTTCTCGCCATATTCTGGGTCCTTCAGTGTGAGTTTTTAATTTTCCTCGTTTTTCAGGTTTTCTCGCCATATTCAAGGTCATACAGTGTGATTTTCTCATTTCCACGTTTTTCTTATTTTCTTGCCATATTCCAGGTTCTTCAGTGTGAATTTTTAATTTTCCACGTTTTTCAAGGTTTCTTGCCATATTCTGGTCCTTTAGAGTGAATTTTTAATTTTCAAGATTTTACAGTTTCTCAAAATATTCTGTGTCCTCCAGTGTGAATATTTAATTTTCTAGGTTTTACAGGTTTTCTTGCCATATTCTGGGTCCTTCAGTGTGAGATTTTAATTTTCCTCATTTTTCAGTTTTGCTCGCTATATCCGGGTCCTTGAGGGTGAATTTTTATTTTTCCACATTTTTCAGGTTTCTTCGTCATAATCTGGTTCTACAGTGTGATTTTTTCATTTCCATGTTTTTCAGGTTTTCTCGCCATATTTGGGGTCCTTCAGTGTGAGTTTTTTAATTTCTAGTTTTTAAGGTTTTCTTGCCATATTCTGGGTACTACAGTGTGAATTTTAAATTTTCCACGTTTTTAAGTTATTTCGTCATATTCTGATTATTACAGTGTGATTTTCTCGTTTTTTTCCTTTTTCAGTGTTTCTCGCCATATTCAGGGTCCTATAGTGTGAATATTTAATTTTCAATGTTTTTCAGGTTTTCTCAGCATATTCTGGCTCCTGCAGTGTTATTTTCTCGTTTTCAACCTTTTTCAGGTTTTCTCACAATTCTGGGTCCTACATGTGATTTTCTCATTTTCCACCTTTTTCAGGTTATCTCGCCATAATCTAGGTCCTACAGTGTGAGTTTTTAATTTTCCTCGTTTTTTCAGGTTTTCTCGCCATATTCTGATTCCTTCAGTGTGAATTTTTAATTTTCCACGTTTTCCAGGTTTTTTCATCATATTCTGGGTCCTACAGTGTGATATTCTCGTTTCCAAGTTTTTCAGGATTTCTTGCCATATTCCAGGTCCTGCAGTGTGAATTTTTAATTTTCCACGTTTTTCAGTATTTCTCCCCATATTTTGGGTAATACAGTGTGAATTTTTAATTTTCCTCGTTTTTCAGGTTTTCTCGCCAAATTCCGGGTCCTTCAGTGTGAATTTTTAATTTTCCACGATTTTCAGGGATTCTCAGCATATTCTGGGTCCTGCAGTGTGATTTTCTCATTTTCCACCTTTTTCATGTTTTCTAGCCATATCCTCGTCCATCAGTGTGAGTTTATAGTTATCTACTTTTTTCAGGGTTGCTGGCCGTATTCTGGGTAATACAGTGTGAATTTTTATTGTCCAATTTTTTTCAAGGTTTCTCGCCATAATGTGGGTCTGACAGTGTGAATTTTTAATTTTCACGTTTTTCACGGTTTCTTGGCATATTTTGGGTCCTGAAGAGTGATTTTCTCATTTTCCACGTTTTTAAAGTTTTTTCGTAATTCTGGGTCCTACAGTGTGATTTTCTCATTTTCCACCTTTTTCAGGTTTTCTCGCCATATTCCGGGTCCTTCAGTGTGAGTTTTTAATTTTCTAATTCTTTCAGGGTTTCTTGCCATATTCTGGGTCCTACAGCGTGTATTTTTAATTTTCCACGTTTTTCAGGGTTACTCGGCCTATTCTGGGTCCTACAGTGTGATTTTCTCATTTTTGACATTTTTCAAGTTTTTTGTTTTGCAATTCTGGTCCTACAGTGTGATTTTCTCATTTTCCACCTTTTTCAGGTTTTCTCGCCATATTCCGGGTCCATCAGTGTGAGTTTATAGTTATCTACTTTTTTCAGGGTTGATTGCCATATTCTGGGTAATACAGTGAGAATTTTCATTGTCCAATTTTTTCATGGTTTCTCGCCATAATCTGGTTCCCCCAGCGTATATTTTTAATTTTCCACGTTTTCAGGGTTTCTCGGCATATTCTGGGTCCTACAGTGTGATTTTCTCATTTTTGATATTTTTCAAGTTTTTTGTTTTGCAATTCTGGTCCTACAGTGTGATTTTCTCATTTTCCACCTTTTTCAGGTTTTCTCGCCATATTCCGGGTCCTTCAGTGTGAGTTTTTAATTTTCTAATTCTTTCAGGGTTTCTTGCCATATTCTGGGTCCTACAGCGTGTATTTTTAATTTTCCACGTTTTTCAGGGTTACTCGGCCTATTCTGGGTCCTACAGTGTGATTTTCTCATTTTTGACATTTTTCAAGTTTTTTGTTTTGCAATTCTGGTCCTACAGTGTGATTTTCTCATTTTCCACCTTTTTCAGGTTTTCTCGCCATATTCCGGGTCCTTCAGTGTGAGTTTTTAATTTTCTAATTCTTTCAGGGTTTCTTGCCATATTCTGGGTCCTACAGAGTGTATTTTTAATTTTCCACGTTTTTCAGGGTTACTCGGCCTATTCTGGGTCCTACAGTGTGATTTTCTCATTTTTGACATTTTTCAAGTTTTTTGTTTTGCAATTCTGGTCCTACAGTGTGATTTTCTCATTTTCCACCTTTTTCAGGTTTTCTCGCCATATTCCGGGTCCATCAGTGTGAGTTTATAGTTATCTACTTTTTTCAGGGTTGATTGCCATATTCTGGGTAATACAGTGAGAATTTTCATTGTCCAATTTTTTCATGGTTTCTCGCCATAATCTGGTTCCCCCAGCGTATATTTTTAATTTTCCACGTTTTCAGGGTTTCTCGGCATATTCTGGGTCCTACAGTGTGATTTTCTCATTTTTGATATTTTTCAAGTTTTTTGTTTTGCAATTCTGGTCCTACAGTGTGATTTTCTCATTTTCCACCTTTTTCAGGTTTTCTCGCCATATTCCGGGTCCTTCAGTGTGAGTTTTTAATTTTCTAATTCTTTCAGGGTTTCTTGCCATATTCTGGGTCCTACAGCGTGTATTTTTAATTTTCCACGTTTTTCAGGGTTACTCGGCCTATTCTGGGTCCTACAGTGTGATTTTCTCATTTTTGACATTTTTCAAGTTTTTTGTTTTGCAATTCTGGTCCTACAGTGTGATTTTCTCATTTTCCACCTTTTTCAGGTTTTCTCGCCATATTCCGGGTCCATCAGTGTGAGTTTATAGTTATCTACTTTTTTCAGGGTTGATTGCCATATTCTGGGTAATACAGTGAGAATTTTCATTGTCCAATTTTTTCATGGTTTCTCGCCATAATCTGGTTCCCCCAGCGTATATTTTTAATTTTCCACGTTTTCAGGGTTTCTCGGCATATTCTGGGTCCTACAGTGTGATTTTCTCATTTTTGATATTTTTCAAGTTTTTTGTTTTGCAATTCTGGTCCTACAGTGTGATTTTCTCATTTTCCACCTTTTTCAGGTTTTCTCGCCATATTCCGGGTCCTTCAGTGTGAGTTTTTAATTTTCTAATTCTTTCAGGGTTTCTTGCCATATTCTGGGTCCTACAGCGTGTATTTTTAATTTTCCACGTTTTTCAGGGTTACTCGGCCTATTCTGGGTCCTACAGTGTGATTTTCTCATTTTTGACATTTTTCAAGTTTTTTGTTTCACAATTCTGGATCCTACAGTGTGATTTTCTCATTTTCCACCTTTTTCAGGTTTTCTTGCCATTTTCGGGGTACTTCAGTGTGAGTTTTTAATATTCTACTTTTTACAGGGTTAATCGCCATATTCTGTGTCCTACAGTGTGATTTTTAAATTTTCCACGTTTCTCTGGGTTTCTCGCCATATTCTGGTCCTACAGTGTGAATTTTTAATTTTAAACGTTTTTAAGTTTTTTTTCGTCATGTTCTGTGTCCTACACTGTGAAATGCTCATTATCCAACTTTTTCAGGTTTTCTCAGCATATTCTGGGTCCTTCAGTGTGAATATTTAATTTTCCATGTTTTTCATGTTTTCTCGCCATATTCCGGGTCCTTCAGTTTGTGTTTTTAATTTTCCTCGTTTTTCAGGTTTTCTTGCCATATTCCCGGTCCTTCAGTGTGAATTTTTAATTTTCCTCGTTTTTCAGATTTTTTCGTCATATTCTTGGTCCTAGAGTGTGATTTTCTCATTTCCACGTTTTTCAGGATTTCTCCCCGTATTTGGGGTCCTTCAGTGTGAGTTTTTGATTTTCTACTTTTTCAGGGTTTCTCAATATATTCTGGTTCCTACAGCGTGTATTTTATTTTTCCACGTTTTTCAAGGGTTTCTCCGCATATTCTGGGTCCTACAGTGTGATTTTTTTTTTTTATTTTCGACGGTTTTCAAGTTTTTTTCGCAATTCTGGGTCCTACAGTGTGATTTTCTCATTTTCCACCTTTTTTCAGGTTTTCTCGCCATATTCGGGGTCCTTCAGTGTGAGTTTCTAATTTCCTAGTTTTTCAAGTTTTTTCGTAATTCTAGGACCTACAGTGTGGTTTTCGCATTTTCCACCTTTTTCAGGTTTTTTTCGCCATATTTGGGGTCCTTCAGTGTGAGCTTTTAATTTTCTACATTTTTCAGGGTTTTTCGCCATATTCTGGGTCCTTCAGTGTGAATTTTTAATGTTCCTTGTTTTTCTGGTTTTCTTGCCATATTCCAGGTCCTTCAGTGTGAATTTTTACTTTTCCACGTTTTTTAGTATTTCTTGCCATATTCTGGGAAATACAGTGTGAATTTTTAATTTTCATGTATTCAGTGTTTCTAGGCATATTCTGGGTCCTCCACTGTGATTTTCTCATTTTCGACGTTTTTCAAGTTTTTTCGTTAATCACTGTGATTTCTCATTTTCCACCTTTCAGGGTTCCTCGCCATATTTTGGGTCCTTCAGTGTGAGTTTTTAATTTTCTAATTTTTTCAGGTTTTCTTGCCATATTCTGGGTCCTATTGTGTATATTTTTAATTTTCCACGTTTTTCAGGGTTTCGTGGCATATTCTTGGTTCTACACTGTGATTATCTCATTTTCCACCTTTTTCAGGTTTTCTCTCCATATTCGGCGTCCTTCAGTGGGAGTTTTTAATTTTCTACTTTTTTCAGGGTTTCTCGCCATATTCTGGGTCCTACAGTGTGATTTTCTCATTTAGGACTTTTTACAAATTTTTTCGCAATTCTGGGTCCTACAGTGTGATTATTATCATTTTTAAACTTTTTCAGGTTTTCTCGCCATATTCGGGATCCTTCAGTGTGAGGTTTTAATTTTCCTCGTTTTTCAGGTTTTCTCGACATATTCTGGGTCCTTCAGTGTGAATTTTTAATTTTCACGTTTTTCAGGGTTTCTCGACATATTCCGGGTCCTTCAGTGTGAATTTTTTATTTTCCACGTTTTTCAGGTTTTTTCGTTATATTCTGGGTCTTACAGTGTGATTTTCTCATTTCCATGTTTTTCAGGTTTTCTAGCCATATTCCACGTCCTTCAGTGTGAATTTTTAATTTTCCAGGTTTTTCAGTATTTCTTGCCATATTCTGGGTAATACAGTGTGATTTTCTCATTTTCCACTTTTTTCAGGTTTAATCGCAATATTTGGGGTCCTTCAGTGTGAGTTTTTAATTTTGTACTTTTTCAGGGTTTCTGGCCATATTCTGGGTCCTATAGTGTGTGTTTTTAATTTTCCACGTTTTTCATGGTTTCTCGGCATATTCTGGGTCCTACAGTGTGATTTTCTCATTTTCGATATTTTTCATGTTTTTTCCCAATTCTGGGTCCTACAGTGTGATTATTCTCATTTTCCACCTTTCAGGTTTTCTCGCCATATTCGGGGTCTTTCAGTGTGAATTTTTAATTTTCTACTTTTTTCAGGTTATCTCGCCATATTCTGGGTCCTTCAGTGTGAGTTTTTATTTTTTCTGGTTTTGTAGCCATATTCCGGGTCCTTCAGTGTGAATTTTTAATTTTCCATGTTTTTCAGGTGTTTTCATCATATTCTGGGTCCTACAGTGTGATTTTCTCATTTCCAAGTTTTTCAGGTTTTTGTGCCATATTCCAGGTCCTTCAGTGTAAATTTTTAATTTTCCACATTTTTCAGTGTTTCTCCCCATATTCTGGGTAACACAGTGTGAATTTTTAATTTTCCACTTTTTTCATGGTTTCTCTTCATGTTCTAGGTCTGACCTTGTGAATTTTTACTTTTCACGTTTTTCAGGGTTTTCTCGCATATTCTGGGTCTTACAGTATGTTTTTCTCATTTTCCCCCCTTTTCAATTTATTTTCGCAATTTTGGGTCCTACAGTGGGAATTTCTGTTTTTCCACCTTTTTCAGGGTTTCTTGCCATATTCTATGTCCTTAAGTGGGAATTTTTAATTTTCCACTTTTTTCAGGGTTTTTCATCATATTCCAAGTCCTTCAGTGTGAGTTTTTAATTTTCCACGTTTTTCAGGGTTTCTCAACATATTTTGGGTCCTACAGTGTGATTTTTTAATTTTCTACCTTTTTCAAGATTTCTCGCCATATTCTATGTCCTTCCACGTTTTTCAGGTTTTCTGGCCATATTCCAGGTCTTTCTGAGTGAGTTGATAATTTTCCACATTTTTAAGGTTTTCTCCCTATATTCCAAATCCTTGAGTGTGAGTTATTAATTTTCCATGTTTTTCTGGTTTTGTCGCCATATTCCAGGTCTTTCAGTGTGAGTTTTTAATTATCTACTTTTTACAGGGTTTCTTGCCTTATTCTGGGTCCTACAGCGTTTATATTTAATTTTGCATGTTTTTCGGGGTTTCTCGCCATATTCTGGGACCTACAGTGTGATTTTCTCATTTTACAAGTTTTTCAAGTTTTTTTCCAATTCTGGGTCCTACAGTGTGATTTTCTCATTTCCACGTTTTTCAGGGTTTCTCAGCATTATCTGTGTTCTGCAGTGTGATTTTCTCATTTTCCACGTTTTTCACGTTTTTTTTTTTTTTAATTCTGGGTGCTACAGTGTGATTTTCTCATTTTCCACCATTATCAGGTTTTCTACCAAATTTGGAGTCCTTC